>NW_024581134.1:1318825-1394880 GCF_017639235.1 Corvus kubaryi | reverse complement strand
CGAACCGGGCGCCCCGCGCGCGCCCCCCCGCGCGCCGCCCGCCGCCGTTTCGGTTTCATTTCCGGCGGCCCCGGGCCCGGAGCGGCGGCGCCGAGTGGAGCCCCCGGCGTTGCCGCCCCCCTCCCCTCCCGTCCAGGGCGGCCACACCCCCGGGCTCGGCGTGAACCGAGCGCCCCCGCCCCGCACACACACACCGCTCCTCCCCCGCCTGCGCCGGCACAGAGAAAGGGAAGGGAGGCGGCGCCGGGCCTGGGTCTCCCGCACCGCGCTCAACATGGAGGAGCTGGTGGTGGAGGTGCGGGGCTCCAACGGGGCCTTCTACAAGGTACCGGGTGCTCGCGGCCGGGCCGGGCCCCAGAGGAGGGAGCGGGGACGGCAACGGGAGGAGGAGGAGGCGGCGGCGGCTCCTCCTCCTCCTCCCCGCGCTGAGGGAGAGCGGAGGCCCCGGGGCAGGAAGGAGGAGAGCGAACCGGGCGGGGGTGGAGGCCGCGGAGGGTCCCTCGCGGTGGCCGTGCAGAGCGAGCCGGGGGCCGCCGGGGCTGAGGGGACTCGAGGCCCGATAAGGAGGGAGAGCGGGGAGGCCTCGGGCCTTCCTCCTTTGTGGGAAGGGGCGCCCGGGGCCGCCTTGTCCCGGCGCTGAGCGAGGATCAGCGCTGGGATGGGGCATTAATTGCTAAATCCTCAGCTTTTGTCGCTACTTAAGGAAAGTCTCTCTCGCCGTCCGGGTTTCCAGGAGAGCCGCACTGCATGAGCACGGCCTGCAAGGCGGGGAGGAGGGGAGCCCTCGTTAATACACATTCCTGATAAAATGCTGTGGTGGATTCTTGGTCCTAATGCCATGCCAGGGGAAGCTGTCTAGTGTTATTAAAGAGAGCATTGCTTGGCCAGATATATCTGTGCTGAGTCGCTAAATTCACGTAGTTATCAAATGTACTTCTTACTGAAATTACTTAGTGGCATTCCATGTTTGTTTCCAAGCCCTTGTGCTTAATAAAGCCATCACTGAGATTTGAACATATATTCTGAGCGCTGAATATGTTTTATTAATACCGTGTAGTATTGTGTGGCTTTGCATGAGTTGGGTTGTATTAATCAGCTTATAAATATGGAATCATTTGTAGTTTTACAGAAAATAAAATTCAGATATGGTGGGTTTGGGCCTACTATCATTGATCTGTTACCAGCACACCAGGAACAGCCATGGATCAGTTTCTGCAAGTCTCCCAAGGTTTAAATGTTCCTAGGACTTTAAAAACTGGGCCTAGCTATTGTGCGACATCCAATATTTATGTTAGCAATGAAGGACCGGGTAGAGTTTCACACTTACATGTTCCTGGGGTAAGCCAGGTAGATATCCAAATGATACAGTTCCAACACTTCCGAGTTTTTCTAAGAAAAAAAGACCTCTTAAAAGGTTATTTTTAAAATACATATGCTAGTATCTTATTCTGGAAATAATAGATATTTTTTTTAAGTATGTATGATACAAATTAGTGGCAAGTAAGCATCCTGAGAGCTCACAGTGTTGTAGTCAAAGTTCTAGATCTGTATATTCCTTCCTGGAATTAAATAATCTAGCACTTTTAAAAATCGGGTTTACATTTTTAAAGGTACAGTATTTGGTCAGAAAGAAGCAGAAGGAGTAAAAATATATTGCACAGAGGAATTTTTAATGAGGTTGTTATCAAATTAGAGTAGTTACACACTGATGTGAAAGATGATGTTAATAATGACATGGTGCATTCTTTAGTCATAAATATTACCGAAGAAACCTGGGAGAATTGAAAGCTTCTGGAACTTATATTGTTTATGTTCAAGTTGATACCATGGGGCCCTTTCATCCCTGCGTGTAGGTGAAAGCTTCATTTGAGCATATGTTCATGGAAGCTTATTCATGATTTAGTGTAACCAAGTTTTAACTCAGACATTGCCCCAAGCTGTATGTTATGTTTGTCCTTTAACTTTTAGAAATTTTGACAGGAATTTTTTTTGTTTCCTCTTAATCGCTAAGCAAGAAGACTTGGTTAAATTGTCTAAAGGGAAAAATGGGCATATGGATTTATCTGCCTTCACCTGAACTACCTCTTTAGATGGAGCATCACACTTAAGATAAATGCAATATTTTTTTTTAAAAAGAATAAAAAAGTGGGAGTTGTTTTACACCCTCACGCGATAATGTTACGTGTAAACCATCAATGTTCCTCTTTTTTCTAGTTTTCTAGTTTGAATTACTTGAGTTCTAGTTACAGATTTTTCTTTCATCATAATGTCTGAGTATCACTCTGTTATAAATTAATCGAAATTTTTTCTTGTGAGTTTTATGCCGATCTTATGGGAGGGCAGTTTGGTTGTAAAAAATGAATGTTGACCCAGCATAACAAGAAGTGTGCAGTGATGTCAAGTGTGAATTTAATTGCAGGATGCTTTTACTTTTTTCATTTAAAAAGTTTCTTTAAGCAGCCTCCTGAGAAGTGATTTACAACAGAAGTAATGTTTCAAACACATCAAAACCAAAACAGTTATTTTATTCAGTCTCATGGTTTACTAATACCTGGTGAAGATTTCTTTGGCTTTGAGTAATTCTGAAGATCTTAATGAGAATATGTAAATTTTTTGGGAAAATACTCCTCTCTTGATACTAAGACATGGAAGGGGAGGAGTATGAGGCTGTTATAGTCAGGATGGGACTACGTGGCTCAAGTAGGCACCTAATTGTGGCTTCAGGTTCTTATATCCTACTTGCAGGTCTCTTCGAGGACCTGAGCATTTTTGACTGTACCCAGCAGCATCTGGATCTTGATGGTACAAAACTGCCCATCTAAGCCCTGCTAAAAGTAATAAACCAGTGTTTTCTGAGATATATCCAGAGGATTCATGTTCTGCACAAAACATAGGAGATGGTTTGAGGATGCCTTCATACCCAGCTGTAAGATTTTAATTAAAATTTCATCCTGGTCAGGTGCACTGGAATACTGGAGAGTGTTGATGTGACTGCTGTAGTGGAGGCTAGTTCTTTCTGAATGGAATTTAAATGCTGCTTAGTGAATACTTTGTACTTAAATGATTTTTTTCCTCCTTGCCTAAAATGAATTATGCAGTGGAAAGCACAGTGCAGTCAATGGGCATGATTCAGGGATAATTGACAATCTGGTACCTAGAGATGCTTAGTCATGACTTGCTATGTGGTTGGGCCCAGAATCCTTGGAAAGAAAATGTTAGATTTCCTTACTTATGTTATGAAGACTGGTCCAACAAACCACCAGGACTATGAATCCAAGGGGTGGGAACTGCCTTTTTGCAGCTCACAGCCAAGTAACTAAATCTAGAAGGTGTGCAGTATTGGGGCATATCTGCTCATATCTTTTCTTGTATAGGAGTAGTAAATTGGGTTTAGAAGTTCTTGTCTCATTCACAGAGGACTAGTAGACAGCCCTTGTCAAATCTTTTTGGGATTAGCTTTAGGTATTTCCCTCTAAAAGGGGACATGCTGGATGCCTTTCCAACATGGGATTGATTTTTTTTTTTTTTTTCTCCAGTTTGGGAGTGAGTCTCTCTTGTGTCCTCTGCTAAAGATGGAAACCATCCTGTTTATGAGGCAGATAGTTTTGGAATAGTGTATATTGTTAACATCTGTATGTTGTCTGTAACCCAATCTTTGCCACTTCTTGCTCTATAACCTTGTGAAAATCTTCCACTTTTTATCCCAATAGTTTCAGCGCCTTGCTGTTGTTTGCTTGGTTTTATAGATAACTTCGTTGAAGCTACAACTGATAAAATAATTCATCTTTCTTACTACTTTATTACTCCAGGTTTCACTGTTAGCAACTGTTCCTGTGGCCCTCTGTATCCATTTTTTTTCTTTCACTGTTCCATACAGACACCCTCAGCCAGTATCTCCAGTCTCTTTGTACATTCATAAGCCTGTCTGCCCAGCCCTTCTGAGGGTGACTGCCTGTACCCTTTTTCCTCGTCTGGTGACCATTTCTGTGACTATTTTTCTTTCCCTATTCTGTTCCTTTGTATGTCCAGCCTTTCTCAGACTTGATTATCCACCGAGTTCCCTTTTGACATTCTCCTTCCAACAGGTATGAAATGTTACAGAACTGTTACACTAACAGTAGATGCACGTTTGTTATCAACATAGTTTTTTTTATGTTAAAAAGCGTATTTTCCCTACTTTACCTTCTTACAGTTAATTATCCTCCTTTATTAAAATGGTTGACAATGCTCGAATCTGATGATGTGAGCAGACTTTTAAAAAAGCAACAAAATTTCATGGCAGCTGAAGCCTTTATTTTTTCCTTTGAAGTGTCTGTCATTCCATTTAGCATAAAAATAAAATATATGCTGGTGTTTCCAATAATTCTTTTTTAACAAATAATTTGTAAAATTTAGACCATATATTCAGCATGTAACCATTCTTAAAACGTGAATGCTTATGTGTTTGGGAAATGCCATGCTGTAAACTTTTTTACTTAATTATATCTCAAGCATGGAGAGAACTGAAATGGTTTATGTGACTCAGAGTCAAATTTGGTGTAGAAAACTTATCACATGTGATTTTTTTTTTTTCCACATTAGAGAAGAATCAACCTTTGCCATTCTAAAATGTGCTTCTGTTCACAGATAATTTTTTGTGTACTCTTTCTTGGTATTTCTTCTGTTAGCAATAGTGGTATCTCAGCTGCTGCAGTCTTGCAATGTCCTCCTACCTCATTTTGCTTCCATCCAGTTTCACTTTGTTTTTAAGACATTTCATCTTGGTGTTCAAATTCATCAGAGCCACTGTTCCGTCCCTTCATGGGGGGGTGCATTTTAAACTCACACATGTGCATCTTTGTGTTTGAATTTCCATGCCTACTTATGCTCTTTATCTAAAAAAGGCTGATGAATGATTATTGTATTTCTTGTGATACTTTGTGTGAGATCAGAGCCTCTTCTCTACCTTATTGACATCTGGGGCTGGCTTGTCCTGTGTCTGTGAATTTGGATTATGGTGTTAAAGGCTTCATTTCTTTTTAGAGTCATCTGTAATTTCACAGGTATTACAAAAACAAGACAACCAAGCAGTTCTGATAAGCATTAATTTTGGTTTTCCAAAGGCATTCCTGCTTAAATACTAGATTTTTAAGTAAAACTTAGAAATGTTTCAGACCTTTTCTGTTTCTTCTTGGAATTGTACAAATTGAAATATATAGTGCTAGAGAGTCCAAATACATTTTTGTACCACAGATCTGTTTAAGTATTTATATTGGAGGAAAATTGACATAATGGTGTGGTACAGACAATGGTAAACTGATGTGATAAGTATGTGACATTTTTCTGTGTCACAAGTAGCTGAAAAACAAGGAAAACCCCTTTCTCTGGATAGATAGGATTAGGCAACCAAATATTAAGGACTGTATTAATAGTCATTATTTTATTTTGAATGGTTGTTTTTAAGGATAAATATTACAGAGAGGTCTGCAGAAGTGTTTCATATATTGCGTACTTGAAGTTAGATATTTGGCAAGGCGTTGTTCACTTTGTAATTAATTAAAAGTTTATTCCAATGAACTTTTGTAATTTTGCAAGACTCTAAATTAAAAGACAAACCACAGTGTTATGACATCAGTGTTTTTGGCCAGGCTGAAGTGAAAAACAGGTATTCATCTGTTTCTGTGGTTGACTCTTCTGAACTTCGTGTAAGCTAAAGAAATTCAGATTTGTAATTTTCCCTGGCAGTGTCTGTATTGATGCTACCTGTGTTAGGTCAACAGTTTAACCTATGTTCCTGGTTCAGGTTCCCTCAGGTTTCTGGGTTGTGACCAAAGCAATGTGGAAGAACTGTTTAAGGAGAGCTTAAATAGGACAGCGTAGTTCATTCCTCTTTCAGCCGTGTGTCTCAAGTTTTACTTTTTCCAGATAACATAATTGCTAAACTGTTTGAAGGTCCACGCTAGTCTTCAGCTTAACTTAAATTTATTTGTTGCACATCCTGGTTTACTTATTAATGGTAGGTTTTAGCATTATTACCTTTAATTAGGTATGTTGCTGTAGTCCCTAGGATTCTGCTCAAGATGAGTTGGATGTTAGGAGCTCTCTTGCATCTCTCTCTGGATATGAGATGTAGTCTTGCTCTTTGCTGCTATGCTTGTGAATTTTTCTGCTGTTTCCTGTCATTTTTTCAGAGTTCTGTTTAGGACACCTTTTGGTGTTTTCATCACCACAGAGGTGATGACTTCTCCCAAAGTATCTTTCATACAAGGAAAGGTGATTTTTTTTTTGACATTTTATAAATATGAGAAAATTAAGTATCAACAAATTCTTTCTCAGGGCATGGCTTGTGTTACTCTTACCTGTTTTCCTGAAGGCTATTAAGTGTTGCTGGTATCATTTCTGTTGAATTTGCTTTGTAAAATAATCTCTGCTTTTACATACTCAAGTATTACTGTTAATCCTTGTCCACTTTGTGGCACAAAGGAGCCATACCTAATCTCTGGTAGTGGTCACAGTGTTTTTCAGGTATTAAAGGCATCCGTTTCAGCTGCATCTGTAAGAATAGGTGCTTCTAAGTTGCACATGACAACCATTGGAAGAAATGTGGGTGAAGCCTTTGAAGGTGATATGTGTAATGTTGTGAAATGTGTCAGGACTGCCATTGTATTGTTCAAATGCATATCCAGTTCTGGAATCTTCTTACAGAATACACCGTAATATGAAACATAAGCTAAATGTTCAGTATCCATAATGATCAACTGAGAGCTCTGTTGCCTCTTTATGTAAATACCATTTCTGTATTGATATCAACATGATTTTGAGATATGGTCTTAAGTCTTCTTTACACCTTGTCATTGAAAAACATCAGCTGTGCTTGTAATCCTCTTTGAAGGAGTATGGAATTTTGAAATACGTAATTATGCAAATACTTTTGGTGACTTTTTTAAGTCTCCTTGGCTTGCTAGCAATAATAGTCTTGTTTTTAAGATTATTGAGAGGTGAACAAGGTGTAAAATAATTTTTTGCTGTTGTCACTGTGGCATTCTTTTGACTTCTATTCACAGTGGCGTTGGTTATGTTTCAGTTATCAACTTGGAGGGTGTTTTCTTCCTTGTACTGAATGACTCTGAGTGATGACGTTCATATGCATGTACCACTTAATTTTAGTATAGCCAGTTCTTGGAACTCTGTATCAATCATCAGGTGTTGCTCTTCTTTGATACTGAGATACTGCTGCAACTCAGGAAATGCTTTGGAACACTTTATAAAGCAAAAATAGCAAAGTAATTTTTTAAAAACCATTTTAGGTTCCATATAAGAGAAACTCTTACCTTCTTGTAAGAGATAAGATCTCGTCTTGGAAACTTGAAAGGGCAGAATAATAAAATGGAGAATAATAAAATGTTCCATACTTCATTAACTAATTCTACAGAAGTGGTAGTTGCTGCTAAATTATTTTCAATTTCCTGAGAATTTTTTGATCTACTAAGGTGCATCTCTTAGGAGAACAAACTAATCTGTTCTTTCTTGCTCATGGGCTTTTATCTACCTACCTTACAATGATACTATGTGTGGACTAATGTTAGTGGAACACTCAGCACTTCAGCAACTTGTTTCAGAAGTTCATAGAGGTACTTTAAAAAATAAAAAAGACCCCACAGTCTTTTCATCCCTGGTTAACCTGTGATCTCCATCGTTTGAGGCTAATAAAAATATTTTCACTGATAAATCCCAAAGTTCTTTGAGTATTGGTCTTGCTGTTTTGTAGATGGGGGGGGGTGGACCTTTGGGGCTTTAAGCTAAATATTGATCAAACAAACATCAGTCAATTGAGTGCATAAGGCAGGAGAAGCCCTCAGTGCTGAATTCTGGTTCTGTCCTCTGCTTCATGGTGGCATGGGAGAGCACAGCTGCTGTCCATTCCCCAGGAAAAAAGGGAAGGAATTCTGCAGGGCATTTATCTAAAGTTTGTGCTCTACAGAATTAAAGTGTGATGAAGTAAATATGGGGAAGATTCTGTTGAACTTGATATAGATGACTTTTGCTAGTGTAGTGTTCAAATGTACTTTGAGGTAAAAGAGAGAAGAGACAGGACTTGGAGGTTTAGTGGGCTTTGGTTTCATTTATTTTTTAGGGAATACTGATGTTTAAATTCTTTGCCTGTCTGTACATTAAATGTGATTATGAAATCAAACATTTTTAACTCCTGAATGATCTTGTCATTTTCTACTAATCTCTGGTGTTACTTCTATAAAGTAGGAATAATGCCTTCATAGCTTGGGCATTCTGTTTGTGTATCAGTGCACTGGCAGTCAGGAACCCAAGGAGGTTATCAGCTTTCAGTATGTGTTTTATGTAAGTCTACTGCAAAATTTAAAAGGCTGACTTTAAAACACACTTACATTGTGAGATTCATCAATATTTGTGAAAAAGAGGTGTTTTACAGGTTTAAAATTATTTGTCAAAATGTCCATAAGCATACCATAATTATACTTGGTTTCCTCCACAGGCATTTGTAAAGGATGTGCATGAAGATTCAATAACAGTTTCATTTGAAAACAAGTAAGTGTATTGCTCGTGTTGTACCTGTAAATGACAGAGTATCAACCTTGCATTCTATTAACCTAAATATGGCTTAGTGCAGAGAAGCGTTTTTTAGATACACTAAACTTGCTGCTGGCATGTTTTAAAGTTGTATTTAGTATCTACTATTTTGTGCATTTCTATATAAATGCTTTTAATGGTTTAAATACTTATAAGTGCAAAACTATAGTAACATGGGTTTTGAATCATGTCATTACTGAATTTACATGATGACAACCCTTGTTTCAGTAAGTCTCATGACTTTCTCATGTGAATGTCTTGCCTTAGTTTTAGAAGATTACATTATTATAAAATTTGTTCTGTAGATAAGTGAAGAATACCGTTTTCTAATCTAGAAACCAAATTTATCCAGTGTTCATTAAAGAAACTGAAAATTAAAACTGTATTTAGACTGGATCCTGATCAAGTTTTTATAACCTGTAGTAGAACCAAAGAAAAAGAAGATACAGGCTTGTTTTGAAGGAAGTGTTATGAAATGTTTTTTAATCTGTGTTTCTAATATTGAGGTTAAAACCTGTAACTGTATATAGAGGGAGAACTTCTGCCGAAAGATTCAAAAGACTGCAGGTGACATCAGGGTTTCACCTAAGATGTTATTTAGATGTGTTTTTTCTTATGTATACGTTGGATCACATTACCTTTAATACATATATGCACTAAAGCTCTACAGAATTTGAAAATGTAAAATTAATGGATTAAGAATGATTGATTTCTGTTTACAAAGAAGATGAAAATGTTTAGACCATTCACTGTGTTTTTGTTTGTAGCTGGCAACCAGAGAGACAAATCCCATTCCATGATGTGAGGTTCCCACCACCTGCAGGCTATAATAAAGACATAAATGAAAGCGATGAAGTAGAGGTGTGTATGCTCCATTAACAGCTCTTGTCTTGAGAAGTGAGAGAACTCACTGTGAAAAGTGTTAGCCAAGCCACTGGAAGGTTTGCTTCCGTGTTAGGTGCTGTCACCTTTTTTGATTCTAAGTACTACAGAAAACACAGTGTCAGGCACATCACCAAACCCAGAGTCTGACAGTTGTAAACCATGCAAATTCCATGTACCACAAAAGGCCACATAAAGTCCATGTACCGCGTCCTCCATGCTGAGTTACAAATATGCTGATTTACAAACGTGATCAATGTTGCATTGATTACAGATCAGTCCTTTATTAGAACTGGATTAATTCATAAATAGATGATGAACTGTAGTTCTTAAGCTGTAAGGTAATAATGTCTCTGTTACCAAAGCTTCAAGCTGAACCAGATAATTTGCATTATATGTGTGTATACATAAAACATTGAAATATATGTGTATGTGTAAATACTTGTGTATATAGAGGGATTGACTTTAAAGCAGCACATTCTTAAAACCTCCTTAATTTATAAAATTACAACATTTATTTATTTTTATAATTAATTTAAAGAAAGAGAACTTACAAGATATTCATTTTGCTTGCATGCTCTGTAAGTTTTTAATTTGAAAGATAAGAAAATGGCAAAACTTCTGTAATGTGGATGTGGCTGATACCATATATGTGCTAAAGAAGCGTAGATGTGTGTACTCTCACTCACTGGTAGGACCTCATCAGACCTACACACAATTAGAAATACTGTTGATTAAATATTAACCGGTGTAAAAGTTTGAATTATCTCTTTTGACTGCATGCAAGACTGAAGCAGCTAAATGCCAGTAGATTGGGTACTGTATTATTTATTATTATTTATCTATACAGTCTTGCTGTTATATGCTTTCTATGTTGTGCTCAGAGAATTCATGTACTAAGATGTTTTGCTGGATTTAGTTCTTATGGAGTTCCTGATCATATTAGTGTCAGCTTTTGTGATGTCTTTTAAGAACATAATATATGTATTTTGTTTAGGTTTATTCCAGGGCAAATGAAAAAGAACCCTGCTGTTGGTGGTTGGCTAAAGTGAGAATGATAAAGGGTGAGGTAGGAGTATGCATATATACATATATATATTTTATATTTACTCACACTTTTTTCTTTCTTTTCTGTTTATATGTTGATGTGCACTGTGGTTTGAACTAATCTCTCTTCATTTTTTAAGAGTTTCTTGATTAGGACAGTTGCAATTACCATTAACCTCAGCCTGAGAAGTCAAATTTGACTTGTACAGTTAACAAAAGTAACTTTTCCTTAATAGTGTAATGCTCACTCATGTCATAAAATATGTGGCTTGGATGATTTTATTATTTTTATATCAGTTCTACGTAATAGAATATGCAGCCTGTGATGCTACATACAACGAAATTGTCACAATTGAGCGTTTGAGATCTGTGAACCCCAATAAACCCGCAACAAAAGATACTTTTCATAAAATCAAACTGGCAGTTCCTGAAGATTTAAGGCAAATGTAAGTACAAGCGTTTCTTTATAACTTGTTTCAGAATGTGGGTAATTTCTTAAGCCTGAGACAAGACGAATAAAAATGCTTTTTACTGCTCTAAATTAACCCTCTGAAATATAAGAATGTAAAAAATACAAATACTGATATGGTCATACTTCAAAAATAGAAAAGATGATTTTTAAATTGCAGTTTAGTCCTGGAGGAGGAAGCACTTTCTGCAAAATTTTAAGGCTTGTGTGTGGTACAGATTAAGATTTTTAGTCTTACAGCTGTTCAGTGATGTGCACAGGTTAATCTGAATCCATTCTTGGTCAGCTTATTATTTGATGATAGCTCTGGGAATAGTTGAACAATAATGAAACCTCCCAGAGTCTGATACAAAGCCAGCTAGTTTTCTCCTAGACCATGGGTGTGTTCTCATATAGATATGGCTCTAAAAGTCAGATTAATACTTACTCCCCTGGTTTACCTTCAGGTGACTTTATACTTTTCTTCAGATGCATGTCATTGACTCAGTCTGCAATGAGTTATAAATTCAGGTTAGGCTAAAACTTTCTGAAGTTAGTGTTACAGTATACACAAGTTCGGTTGGTGGTGAGTGGACAAAGGAAACCTAGAGAAGCCAAGCACAGCATGAGATGAGCTTAACGTTCTTAGAATGCTGCAGGGGTTACAATGAAATCACACATTTTACTGGTTCATGATGTGTTTGAAATCTTGAACTTGCTGATTATAGCTTTTTAATGTAGTTTTGTTTAACTTGTCATTTCACAGTTACACATACAGAAAATTTCTGAAATATTTCTAATCCTACTCTTGTGAAAACAAATGAAAGAAAAATTAGTAAAATAAATGATAACAGAATAAAATAACACCTGCCTTGAAAGGGACAGCCTGGAAGTCTTTATTTACATTCTTTGTACTTAGGAATTATTCTTTTTGGCTGTTAACCTTAAATGCAGTGGTTACTATTTTTAACTATATAACATTTTTATTCCTAGGTGTGCCAAAGAATCTGCACATAAGGACTTCAAAAAGGCAGTTGGAGCTTTTTCTGTAACATATGATTCTGAAAACCACCAGCTTATTATTTTAGTAAGTACAAATGTCTTACAGTATCGTTGGCAGTGGTTTGTTTCAAGGGTCCATGTGTAAACCACTGTTCTCTTTCTAAATAATTCAGTCAATCAACGATGTAACCACAAAGCGGGCGAACATGCTGATTGATATGCACTTTCGGAGTCTTCGCACCAAGTTATCCCTGATACTGAGAAATGAAGAAGCCAGCAAACAGCTGGAGGTATGTTGGTTATTTTCCCTGAAGTAATTTGAGTAAAACAGATAATAAAAAAATCCCTCGTGAGTTTCTTAGCTGGTAGGACTTGCATTGGGGTGAAAGTAATGATGTACCGATAATAGTCTAGGTGGTAAAAAAGGCAGATGGAAGTGTCATCCAACAAAGATGTTTACACTTATAGGGCCTATTCTTTCAAAGGCTCATTTTTACCAGCAGGATTTCGTGGAGGATTAAATAAAAATATGTAGACACACATAGACGTGTATTTCTTTCATATTTTGAAGCATAAAATAATTAGCCATCATTGCACAAATAATGTCACATATTTGGTAGCTTTAAAAATAGGTGCAAGTGAATATGTCATGATACTGATGGGACTAGAACTGGAGCTAGCAAAAGAATACAGCAAAAATGAGATGGAAGGGGTGAAGCTGATGTTGGTAGAATGTATGAAGGGCTAGGTTTGTCTATAGATAAAATGTTAGGAAATAATCTTACAGCAGATACAGCTTCTGATATTCCTGTGACTGGTGAGTGGGCGTTGACTGGCAAGAAGCTTGAGTCATACTTGTCCATGGGTAAAAGGAAAAAAAAAAGAAAAGAAAAAGAGTAGGCTAGGAAATAAGGGGTTCTTTATACATCAGAATTAACATTTCTTCATGGTTTTTCTCCAATCTACAAACTAGAAAAAATAGCAACATTTCTGAAAACTTCTTAGATTCACTGTCAAGAACCAGAGGTACCACTTATATTACTGTAATTCAGTTTGACACTGGTGTATACCAGCAGTGTTTCTGCAGAGCGGGGTTTCATTCCCCCCCCATGCCAACAGTTACCTGTATTTGAAGTGGGATGTCATGTAGTAGTTCAGGCCTCTTGTATCCAGTGGGTATGCTCACTGCTACAAGAAGTTCTCACTTCCATTGTTCTCTCTTTAGTATCTTGATTTCTGTGTTTCAGAGCTGAAATCCAAGTTTGTTTGGGTTTTGATTTTTCTCAAGATGAAGGATGGACCAATTTTTCCTCCTTGGTGTTCCTTACTGAGCACCCCACTGTAGCTCTTCAGTAATCATTCCTCGTTATCTTCCTCCAGAACTGACAATTGTGTGGGCAGTTTACCTCTTGAAGTGCAAAGTATTATTTTGGAGGTGGGAAGAACAACAGCCGCTTTAGAGCTAATTCTCTTTACATGCCTCCACAAATGCATGCACCAACAACTGTTGTCATTGCTTCCTTTCCCAGACTAATCTTGGATTCTTCTTGACATTGTAACACTGAGGCTTTTTGCTGCTGTGAAGGTCTCAAACTTCATTTGGTTCTCACTAGAAAACCGTTGTTAAACTTCAGTTTCTGCCTAAGCAGTACTTAAATAAAGCTTGTGAGATAAATATATACAGTTAAAATTTGTGTCACAAAAGTTGACTGGTATTTTGGCATTTGTGTTTCTTGTTGTTAGAGTAAATATAAAATTGGTTTCATCCAAAGTTGAAAGGAAAAGCTTCAGATAATAAAAATCATATTCATGAATTCTGTTGAGACTCTGACATACCAACAAGACTGCGCATGTCCATCTGCAGAAAAAATATTTAGTGAACACTTTGGGCTTTACTGCATTATTAATAACAGTTGACTGTTTCCGTCAAATAAACCTTTCTATGTGTCTCATACTCACTGAACTTTAAAAGTCTACCACTTCTTTTCTTCCAGCAGTTTTACCTATTCTGTTTTCTGAGTCATTATCATTAGACCAGCTTCTTTTGTTCTCTGGAGCTTTTTTCATCCTATTTGTTGTACCTCCTTTTCTGCATATTAGCTTCTTGACTTGCATGGCTCCACTTCTCAAATGTGGCTTTTAGAACATCAAGTAAAATAACCGATTATTTTTTGTTTACGTTCTTTGCCAGTGGGTGTGACTTAGATGTTTTGAGTGTCTTTCACATACTAAAAAGCCTGAATTTACAAGTGTTTTGCATTCTGGTTTATATTTTACTGTATCTAGAATTCAGTTCTGGCTGCTGTGTAGGTTTTAATACATTACTTGCATAGATGTTTCTTATTAATGTATTGAAGGGAAGTAGAATACAGAATTTCCAATGTTTAAATAGAACACACTTTGTAATAATTTGCAGAAAAGCTAATGATGTTTTAGTGCAAGAAGTAAAACTGTGGTTTGAGGTACTCGATGTAGCTTCATCTTTTCCACAAATCGATAGTTAACACCTGATCATTGCCTTGGTCATCCTGTTCTCTTATTTGGCTGTTTATAAAATATGTCAACTAGTAAATCAGCATTTGGATTATCTGTTAGAATGTAGAAATGTGAACAGTTAAAAATAAGTTTTGCTTTGCAAGTTGTCTTGTAATGTAGCTACTGAAGTGCTTGACAGAGTATCGGAAGTATTTCATAACACGTGGATACTTCACATCACTATCTACTGTAACCATTTCTTTGAAACAGTGATTTAGCACAGGATATTTATCAACAGCTTTAAGCAGGAGCAGGTCAGAAAGCAGTACCAGTTTAGCTGGGACAGTATAGGGCTTGTTGTGGGCATTTCCTTGATGTTTTCTCAACATCGGTAGGGTCTCATTTTGCTGACATTAAACTGCTAATTTAAAGTGTGTCTGTGTATGTCCTGACAGTAGTTACAGATTGCAATGCAGAAACAGGGGTAGGATTATATATCTTAGCTTTTATCTTGTTTCTTCCTTGCAAAGCACTTTCCTTAATAGATTATCACAGTTGGAAATTCTCTATCTTCCTGCAATGCGTTAAACTATTGTTCCTTTCTTGTGTTCTGTTATGCTCACTCTTGTCAGTGCTCAGTATGACCCTTCTGTCATGGTAGATGTGTGATTCCTGGATGTAATTCTGAACATATTTGTTCTCTGAATTAAAGCAGATTTTGTGTTGTCATGCATAGGCACGGATTCTTCATTTTATTTAAGTGCAGTAGATATCCACAGTTGCTCTGTTTTATATAAAATTTTGTGTCAATGGCTGAGTTATTACTGTTTCTCCCACCTGTTGAAATTGGTGCCCTTTTTTTCTCAGAGATCATAAGGTTTGCCTTAATAATCACCACAGTTCCTATTTTACTACCTTACGAGTATGTCTTACCTAGTAATACTGATAGCTGTAGCTATTAAAAGGTAATTCAAAATAGAGGTGTCAACACAGCTAGAGGCCAGCCTTATGTTAGTATTTAAAAGACTTCTGAAGGAGACTCTTCAGTGTTTTTGAAGCTAAAAAAAGTGCATTAAAAGGATTGATTAAATAAAAAGTAGGCTGAGCACCTGATTGAAAAATAGGCTTGAAAGTTATGTTGATTTCTCTTTCCAGTGTACTGACAATCAAAGTGAGCTGACATTAGATTTTTCTTCAGAGTTCTAGGCAACTTGCATCCCGGTTCCATGAACAGTTTGTTGTACGTGAAGACCTAATGGGTTTGGCCATTGGCACTCATGGTGCTAATATTCAACAAGCCAGAAAAGTCCCTGGAGTAACTGCCATTGATCTTGATGAAGATACTTGTACATTCCATATTTATGGAGAGGTGAGTTCCCTCCTTTATTGTTTCAGAAAATACCTGAAAGAAACAAGCAAACAAAAACCTTGGGGGAAATGAATCTTGTATCTTGTGCATCTTTCTATTGTAGGATCAAGATGCGGTGAAAAAGGCAAGAAGTTACCTTGAATTTGCTGAAGACGTCATTCAGGTCCCAAGGAATTTAGTAGGTATGTCCGTTTTGGAGGCTACCTCTGTGATAGTAAGGAAAAATGCCTTCTGAGAACTGCCCTAAACTAGAAGCAATGTGCTGATGTTGAAGTACAAGGCAGAATAGTGTATGGATTAAACCAGAGAATTACTTCCCCCAAACATGTCCAGACATTAGTTCAGCTATACAGCAGATGAATCTGCAGTCTCATATTTTCCTAGTATATTTTAAATAATTTCTTTGACTTATATTTGTCTTTTTTCCCCCCCTGTCCTTTTAAGGTATGTTTAGAAGCAGCACTGTGGGATGAACTAGGAGTTAGGTATCAGTGATGAAGGAAATAGCTCAAAGAAAATCTAAAATAGTTCCATTGCCAAACACCGAAAAAAGTGCTTAAGAGCACATGCAGCCTTGTGTATGTGAAGAAAACTTTTAATGAGCTTTTGATGCTACAAAGCAAAATAAAAATACGTGATTTCATTCAGTAGAAAAGAGCAGAGAAAATACTTTATGGTATAACATAGCCCTAACAGCAAATGCTTTAATAGGTTGTCAAGTAGTGTATGAAAGCTGGTGTTGAAGCAGTGTGAAATTCTGCAGTGGGACAAGTACTAAGAAAAGTGGCAGCTCAGCTCTGGAATTGATTAAAAGCAGTAGTTTTCCCTTCCCTTCTCCCTCCTGGTTCTACTGGTGATAAGTGAAAATGATAAGCTGCCATTGTTATTTTAATTTGAGGTCTTAAAGTCTGTTTCTCTTTAGAACTTAGCAATTATATTTTTTTGGCAGGTTTTCATTTCTGCTCTTAATTCTTGACCTGGATCCTTTAGAATATAACTTTGGCTGAACCCTATGTTATGTCTGAAATAAGCTATGTTTAATAATTTGGCTTTTAAAATTCCTAATAATTTGCTTTAAAAATGCAGGCTTCTATATGTATATGTACTGATTTTTTTTAATCTATGAAAACAACTGGTTTTTTCTATTTAATTATATTTTTTAAAAATTCAAACTGAACAAAAAAACCCCAAAGACACCCACCCAAGATGTTTCATATTTTTTAAAGACTGTATGGAAATTTTTATTTTAAAATATTTGTGTGTGCTGCTAAATCCTAACAAAAACTTTGATTGGAGTAACTGATGTAAGTTGTGGAGGTTTTGGGGGTTTTGTTTGATTTACTTGACTTTTTTAAATCAATACCAAGGCTTTTTTACATTTATTAGGTAAGCTAACAGGTAAGCTGCTGTTCCATTTGCCAGTAATAGAGTATGAAATAAAGTACTCAGAAGTAGTTTTTGATACTCAGAACAGCCTTTGTCATTGAGGAGGAACTTACTGGCCATAATTTGTCGTGTTTTCTGCGAATATTCATGCTAGAAAAGTTGAAACACAGAAATGAAAATTTATTTAGCTGTGAATGATAGAACCAATGGAGTCTGTTGTGACTAAAAGTGGCATTTAATTTGTTCTTCATGGATTAGTTTTATCAAACAAACATTAGCTGTTATGCATGTGGGGTTTTTTACCTTTGTTTTAATGATGTGACTATGAAAAAAGATCATGTTTTAAGTTTTCCAGCAGTTTGTTAAATGAAAATACTTTGTTTTGTTACATGCAGGAAACATCTTTGACATCACTCTTTTAAGCTTTTCTTGAATGCTGTGTTTGAAGGACATGGCTCTACCTCATCACATCCCAAGCAGCTTAGTTTTCCTGCCAGTTTGCAGGCAGCATGTTGTTTTGCTGAGATTGGAGAGACCTAAATTTTCATTTCCCTTGTCTCACACTAGTGTGTCTGCTTCAGAAGATACATGTCTGCATTACTGGCACTGGAGTATAATTTCTTTCCATTTTTATCTTTGACTTTTTAGTGAATTATAAACTACCAGTAAAAATGTCTAAAAAACTCAGTTTTAGAGAATTTTACATCTGCCTGAAATAGTATCTTTGTTAGTATTTGATCAACTAAAATTTTGTAAATGAACTAAGTTTTGGTTACCCAAGAAGTAGTTAAAGCAAATGTTAGGGCGCTATAAAAGGATTTTTTTGGGTTTTGGTTGGATGTTTTAAATGCAAACAGCAATGTTTGTAATTCACTGAAGTTATTTTAAACCTACCAAAGCAGAGCCAAATAAGAATTCAAGGTACTGAATATTTCTGTTACCAGTGTGTGGTAAGTTAACACCACAAGCTTTGTGGGCATTTTAGTTTGTGGCTTGTTAACTAAATCTTTGTTGTAGAGGATTAAGGCATTTTGGACAAGTTCTTGCACTGGTCCTTAAATAGTCTTGTCTAATTAGAGTATAGCAATGCTCTCAGGTTTGGGGGAAAATCATAAAGGTGGAATGTTCTGTATGTTCTTTCTGCAGGAAAAGTAATAGGAAAAAATGGAAAACTGATTCAGGAAATAGTGGACAAATCCGGCGTTGTAAGAGTGAGAATTGAGGCTGAAAATGATAAAAATATTCCACAAGAAGAGGTATGTTTTCAGTTATGATAATTTTTCTTTATGTTAATTGGTTATATTCTACCGAGTGATAAAATAAATTCTTCCTTGTATCTTTGTAGTGGTGAGATAAAGTGTTAATTAATGTGCGTTTCCTGATGGATTCTGTCTTTTCCTATTAATGCTGAGGGGCATTTTTATATAAATTTGACTTACCTGTTTTAGAAAATGCTTTGTGAAATTTATTGGTGGTGCACCTTCTTAGAGATTTCATGTTGTTCCTGTTGGAAGCAATGACATTTCCCAGCATGTGCTAGGCTATAAATCCATAGATATGAAACTTGCTGGTTTCATTCATTGATTGGCTTTGAGTTTGATTTTTTAAATTTTTACCAGGTTTAATTTTTCATTAGCAATTTCTTATGTTGAAATGAAAAACCGGTGCTTTATGTTAAATCTCTCTTTTTAAAAAATATTACCTAGGTTCACAATAGCCTGTAAATTGTAATCTAAAGAAAAAACAAGCATGAACATTGTGAAACTCCAGATTTGCACAGGAAGGCTGTCAGCCTTGTAAAGGGACTGAACGAAGTCTCAAGCACAGTAATTTGAGGCACCTGTGTGGGGCTGCATTGAGGGGCAAGGTTGCAGGTACAGAAAAAGACATGAAGCATGAAGGTTTTAACAACATCTCAGTGCAAAAAAACTCCCTGCAGTTTCAGACATGAAATGTGCTTAAAGAAAATTGAACTGCCTTTGATTTACCTCAAAATCCAAATATGTACCAGTTAAGAACCTTTGCTACTTCGGATAAGATAAGAAATATGGTTTCTGGAAGCCTTATGTTTATGCTTGAGTAGTAATTTCCTCTTCTGTTTTTCACTGTAAGACTTACTGAAAACCCACAATCCAATTTCTATCTTTCTGTAAAGAGTGGCTAAGCAATTAAGTAAGGGCTTTTTACTATTTTACTAGTTTTACATCTGTCTGAAAAGCTAAAATGGTCAATATTTAGACTTAAAGGTCTTGGTGGTCTATTGCATTTCATTTCTAATGCTAAATTCCTGCAGCACAAAACGGAATTAGTTTAATAAGCGAGAGGGTGCTGCTATTGCTGCAGGCTGGAGAATCGCAGAAGGGTAAAAGAGCCGGTACTCATGGCTGCAGGGAGTATGTCTGGATTTCTTTTTTTTTTTTAATTCTGACTTGAAAAAGCTGATTTGCTTACATTTTTCTGTCCAAAATGCAGCTTTTAAGGATTATCTTGAAAGATCTTTTTTACCTGTCGAGCTCTGCAGTCGTACTTCTGTTTTACCTGTTAATGACATTTCTAATACTAGCATTGCTTGCACTGCTTCATGTGTTAGTTGTGTCATACCAGGTGCAATAGAGAAACCTGAGATCAGACTTTAACAGGTAAGAGTTAGTACTTGTAAATTGAATGCAGCTTTATTTCAGCTATGAAACGCAAATAATCTTCTCATGTGTCAATTTGGATAATGCAGCCCTTTTTCGTGTACAGTAGTTCAGTTAAATTTTAATACAGCATTTGGTTGTTTTTATTTGACTGAGACGTTAGAATACTGCCCATTAGTTTCAAGTGCAGTTTTATACATCCCATAATTTTATAGCAGGAGATCTTCAGGCTTTTCATATTTTTAAAATGAGATAGGTACTGTTTGTTACAGTAATATGTATTATTTTTATCTCTGATTTTATTTATGCACGTATGGTGTGCTCAGAATTCCCCACTGCAGCCAAGTTGAACATAGGTACTTTTGCTTTGAAGACAAAAATAAGATTCAATAAATAAGCACTTTGGTGCTTTTGTATGGCTGACATAGTTACTGGCTCATATTCTTAATAGCTGGCATTCTATACCTTGAATCCACTGCCAAAAGCAACAGCAAGCCGTTTCCTTAAATGCCCTTTAAATCATTTGTCTTGTCATCGTTTAATAATTGATACCGTGAGCCAGTTAATGCCAGTTTAGTAGAAATTTCACTGCTCTTTATCAGGTTGTATAAAATATTTATGAAACTTAAAATACCCCAGATAATAAAACATTTCAGTCAACAATGCCTGTGGCTAAAGAATTTCTAATGCTCAATGAAAGTTAGTGTTAATGTTGAGGTTCCTTAGGACTAGAGTGTATATATTATTTTTCCTGGTTACTTAATGTAGATGTGTAAGGTTCTTGTATGTAAAAGAAAGGGAGGGGGGAAGAAAAAAAAAGCCAAAACAAGACTTTAAAAGCGGAGACAAATTAGAGACTGGCCATTCTTGGGGAACCTTGGCATACTATGCTTTTATTTTTTAAGACATTTGTATCTCAAATCATTTCACTTGTGCAGCAAACCTTCCTTTGGAATGCAGTTTTGTAAAGGGTGTGTGTACAGTTAAAATTAAAGGCTTCTTTGGAGGTAATGATGAGATAGCAAAACAATATTTGAGATAATCCAGTAGGTGTGGCAGGCTCTGGGCTGCAGTGGCATGGGCTTCAGCAGCTGAGAGTTGGAGATGCTCAGGTTAACTTCTGCAGTCCACAGTGAAGCTTCTCCTGCCAGGGTGAGGCTGCAGCTGCTGGAACAGTCCACTCCTTGGGCCTGTGTGGGCTGCACTCACACCTCTGAAACGCTGCATGGACCTGTCTAATTGTCAGAAGTTTTGGTGTGGAAATTGTCCTTGTATGATTTCCTTTGCTTTCCACACTCTGTGAGGCCCTTTTAGATAGATTTTTTTTTTTTTTTCACCTGCTTTGGCTCCCTAAGTTAATCCTTAGGTGTTTTTCTCCATGTCCTAATTTCAGACTTTAGAATTTCCAGATTTATATTTTCCTCATATTTGTTGAATTGCTTAACATGCTTGAAGGGTAGAAGAACTGTACGTTAGAAATCATCGCCTGAAGTACTAACTCTGTCTTGAATATTTTTTGGCTTTGTCTTTACAACTGTAGAGGTTGTCAAGAAGGATCAGGTTTTGTTTTATGACACAATGTTAATTTGATTTACTTTTTTAAAAGATCAAAGATAGACCAAAAGCAGCTGGTGTTAGAGAATGGTTGCGATCAGCAAAGGTGGTATTATTTTGAAGGGAGAAAACATAAAGTGTTCTAAATTGACTCTTCTTCACTTGTTCAGAAAAATAAATGTTGGCTTTGTGATGCAAATGATCTAAATCTGCTTATTGAAAAAAGGTCTTTGCATAAAGGGAATTAGACTATGTGATGTAGTCAATATCAGAATTTAAATATACTGTTGTCTCACTTTTTAATTTATGCTTATGCACGGTGTAAGAATTGTTTTCAAGTTTTACAGTAATAAGTTCAGTTCTCTTCAGAATTCAATGCCTAATCAATAACCAAGGACTATTCTTTCTGTGTTTTAGGGCATGGTACCATTTGTGTTCGTAGGAACCAAGGATAGCATCACTAATGCAACTGTTCTTCTGGATTATCATCTTAATTATTTAAAGGTGAGGATAATGATGCTGCTTTACCACTGATTTTATTCTATTAATACTTAAGATGGTAACGGTATGATGATAATCTGTTCAGGCCCTGAGGCTGTTGAAAAATTGGTATTATAACAGGTTTTCTGTCTAAAAATGGAATATTTTTAATAAAATAATAATTTGTCTGAAGGATGGTATGACAAACAACTTTTTTCAGAATGCAAATTACAAAAGAGTAAGAAAATTTTAAAAAATTCATCCCAAAATGTGCTGCTAACTTTACATACGAGGGAGTTGTCAGTCCTTTATGCAGCTGCAAAGTAAACAGCCTTCCATGCACAATATTGTATAGAGTGAGCATTTTTTTAAATGCAAAAACACTAGACTACTTTTTCTGTAATGAATTGACATTTCATACCTTAGTATGTTTGTAGGCAACTCAGCTTTATATGTTGTGTTTGCCTCTTTGCTCCGTAACTTCCCCAGTAGTCTGTGATGCATGGTGATGCATGTGGATGTCTATAGGGAGCAAAAAATATCCCACATTTTTGCTTATAGTTACTTTTGCCCTGTGGTGGTTGTGGCCAGGTGCCCAATCTTTGATGGCAGGGCCAGATCTAACAGTAGGGACAGCTTTGAGTTCATTCAATTAAATAAAGTCTTGCATCTCTTTTGAAGCCTTCAGACCATTCATGATTTGATACATATCCAGTCAGTGCAGTAGCTATCAGTGAATCTTTAGAATGCTGAAATTTCTATACATTGTTAAACTTCTCAGTACAGGTAATCATAGAAGTTAGGAGAAGAAACAACTTGTTTTCTGACCTACTCAGTCAATTCACCTTTTAATCCTGCTTTTGTCACTCCTCTGGAGCAGAGGTACAGCAGCTCTGCAGCTGTCACAAGGTAGAGGCAGAGAAGGACCAGGTGAAAACTAGCACTAAAAATCAAGTTCCTTTCTTGCATGCTTACTATGATTTGAGAAGATATTTCTGGTTTAAACTTCTTTGCCTGCCTAAAATGGGTACTTGCATGTGAGTCAGTACTTAAATGAGTACTGACAAGGTAGTTGAAGGTGTTGAATAGCCCAGCAATTTTATTTCAGATTGATCAGTTCATCGTTAACTGTGGTCACTTTGTCTTAGTGCTCTCCAGCCTTCCAGAACAGGAGGTCACGAACAAGTGTTCATCAGTCTATGGGATAACTACTCAATAGATTCTTATCTTGGAGGTTTTATCTTGGCCTTCTCATCCCAGTAAACATAAACACACAAAATGTTACCTTTGTGGCCTGTTGGATTATTACTCAGAATAATGTCCTTCACTGCACTGAGAAGAAGTGGGATGGACTTGTTCCTCTAAGATGTTCATGTTTTTATGCCTCCAGGCAAAGATTATTAAGGAAGTGTTTTGTAAAAGATACATAGTAGTGCATCAGCATCAAATGTACTATGTCAGCTCAGAGTCATGAATTTCTCTATAAAGCAAAGAAAGCAGAGTTGGCTGGAGTGACTGTAGTGAATTTTCAGGATCTTGAGAGAAAAGACTAATACCAGGATTCACAGTCCCAGACTTTGGCCTGCTCAGGAGTCTGCTTGGAAGAATCCCATAGAATACGTTCCTGTAAGAAAAAACAGGTTTGCAAGAGCTGCCTCTTAAAACATCACCTTCTCCAAGCTCAAGAATAGTCCATCTTGATATGCAGGTGGTCACACAAAAGTAACAGGAGGCCTTCAGGGATCAACAAGGAGCCTGTGGCTAAACTAATATAGAAAAAAAAAGAGGGTACAAGGAGCAAAGTAAGGACAGGTGACTCAGGAGGAGTATAAAGACACAATTTGAGTGTGCAGGGATGAGTTTGGGAAAGCTGAAGTCCATCTGGAGTTGAATATGACAAGGGATGTGAAGGGAAACAGGCAGGGCTTCTACAGGTATATTGGCAGCAAAAGGAATACCAAAGAAAATGCAGGCCTGCTGCTGGATGGAGGATGGAACCTGCTCACAAACGAGAAGGATGAGGTACTGAATGTCATCCTCGGTTTTGGTTTCTTTATTTATAAGATTTGTCCTAACGAACACCAGCTCCCTGGTACCAATAGGAGAGTGTGGGGGAACAAAGACTTAGTCTTTCTAAAGGAAGATTGAGTTTGGGAACATCTTAAGGGGGAGAGAAGGGATATACACCAAGTTAATGGGACCTGATGGAATGCATCCCTGAGTGCTACAGCATCTTACCAAAGTCCTAGCTTATCTAGGTGACCTGCAGAGGACCCCAGTATCACAGTGAAACTTCCATCAATAGTTTTCTCCCCAATTAAAAAAAAAAAAAAGAAAAGGTGATTGCCGCTCTGATGTGAGCTAGATAACATCTGAAATGGCAAAGGTAGTCCATGAATATGAGTTACTGTATCTCTTTTACCTAGTTGTGTATGGTGAGGGTGCTGTGTGCTGGTGCCTCTATGCCTGAGTTACAAGACTTTGCTCTATGCTTTTATGCTTCCTCCCATCCCTCATACTGTTCATTTTCATTATGTAGAGTATAACAGCTGAGTGCCTTTTTACGAAACAATTCTGTTACATCAGAATTGCTTAATAAATTTGGTATTCGTTATGTGCAGCAGTGTAAGGAGCTTGTGTTCCCATCTGAGTGCTTTTTCTTGATAAATGTTTGAAACAAACCTCAACTTGTCAACTGTGCCACAGGGAGAATTGTATTAGTAGCACACAGATTAGAACATTTGAAAGTCTTTCTGTTAAACAAGTTATTCTCAAAGCTGAATTGCTGTTTGAGTATTAAATAGATCATCAGTTGCAATACTTCAATGTATTTTCTTTCTGAGACCCACATGTCTGCATGTGCAGATGGTTAAATAGTGGTTGTACATGACTTGCTGGGCTTGTGTTTGCACAGGAAGTGGACCAGCTGCGTTTGGAAAGATTGCAAATTGATGAGCAACTGCGACAGATTGGAGCCACTTCCAGGCCCCCCCCAAACCGCACGGACAAGGACAAAGGGTACATGACCGACGATGGGCCGGGCCTCGGCCGTGGCAGCCGGCCCTACAGAAACCGCGGGCACAGCCGGCGTGGGCCAGGCTATGCTTCAGGTAGGTACCTGCAAGGACACTTGGAGTTCTCACAGTGGCCTAGTGGTCTCGTGATTTCTTGAAAAAGACTGGACTTAGAGCTGTTAAAAATGCAGTCAGTATTGAGTATTAATATTTGAAGATTATATTGAGCTTTATGGTGTAGAAAATACTCCAAAGTGTAGTGCTTTCCTGTAATCTACACTTTGTTCCACGCAGTTCCTTCTTACAGCATGCTTCTCTCTTCTACATTACGGAGCATATCTAGTTATTCCCTGACGACCTTAGGGCAAGGATTGTTACTCTATCTGTATTTCAAACAATTCCTATCAATGAAGTCTCCGTTTTCATTTAAGTCTGTGTGAGTCCATCCTAATACAAATATTTGTAGGTGAAAATACTGTGTAGCTCAATTTACAGAAAAGCTATTTTCATCATATTAAATCGAACTTTTATGTTTTTACTAGAAGACCATAGTCACCAAAATAGCGTGTTCCTCTTTGAAACCTTGGATAATTCATTAATGAATAGTTTTCTAGATTGTGCTACTTCAGAGCAATCTATTACTTATATAATATAGATACATATATGTATATGTGTACACTATATGTAATATATAAATATATATATATTATCCATAATGTAGGTCAGCTGGTGTTTGTCCTGACTGAAAGGCCTGTAGTGTGAGCTTTATAAGAAGATCTTAGCTTACATTCTGCATCATACAAAATTAATGTTTTTGTTATGTCTACTATTTTTAGAAGATGTGAATTCACTTTCCTAATAGTATGGGTTGTGGGGGGAAACATGGGGAAAGAACCCGCTTTTGTCAATAAAGGTGGTCTGTTAATTCGAAAAATTGTACTGGCCATTTATTTGATTTGATACATTTTTAGCATTTTGACTTTGTTCTCTGCTTTTGTAGTCTGTTACAGGCTGTTTCATGTTGGAATTTTTTTCTTTTCGTAGATGAGTTGCAGTGATGAGAGGAGACAGGACAGGTTATATTCAGAACTTTCAGTTTTAGAAATATGAAGGAGTCTAGTCTATTACATTTGTATTTTAATAGACTTTTATTACATCTTATAGTACGCTCAATAATCTGTTGATGTACTGATAACACCAATTTTAAGCATGTGGCACACTTAATTATTTAGCCTTAAACACACAACTTTTATTAGTCTGTCTTGAATTTTGAAGTAATATATATTATGCACCTTTCTGTATTATGTATGTTATAGAGGTTGGGAGGCAGAAAAATCACGGAACTGTTTATTAACAAAAAAAGAAGAAAAATTTTAAATATATACATTTTGCATTATACTCTAGTAATTTCATGCTAAGCTACACTGGCGTGTTTGGATTTTTTTCATCCTCTTGATAGGAACTAATTCTGAAGCATCAAATGCTTCTGAAACAGAGTCTGATCACAGAGACGAGCTGAGCGATTGGTCGGCGGCCCCGGCAGAGGAGGAGCGGGACAATTACCTGCGCAGGGGGGACGGGCGGAGGCGCGGCGGCGGCGCCAGAGGCCAAGGCGGGAGGGGGCGCGGAGGATTCAAAGGTAAATGGAGGCTCCTTTTGGAAACAGGTGTGGGTGTGGGAATCCTAAAGCAGACCCACTTGTGCTCCTTTTCTCATCTGCTCCAACCTCCCCACCTGCTGGCCTCTCCTGACTTCTCTTCATTTTGTCAGTCTTTTAAATGGAGAATTTTGTTTCAGATGTGTTAATGTTGAGCAGAGGGGAATAATGCTTTTTGACCTGCTTTATTTTGGGGGAGTTTCCTCTATCACTTGTTTTCTTAAAATGCTTCTTGACTCAAGATTGTGATCTGTGCCATCATCACACATGGACATCAAGGAATCAAATTCTAGTTTGTCTGTAAATACAGAAAAATCTTTTAAAATCTGTATTCCTCATTCAGCTGTCCATATTTACATCTTCTTGTATTTGATTTTCATGGAACAGGATAATATTGCAATTTATGTGTTTAGTGAAAAGGACCAGGCAAAAGTAAGATGGGAGAACTTTAAAAAGTTAAATATATATATATATATTTCAAACATATGGTGTTTCATTATATTTATTTAAATACTTCCATCTACTGCTCTGCTTTTTTCTTGAAATGTTTCTTTTTCAAAGTATAGGTGCTGCTTAGTAAGATTTTCTTGTAAAAAGGTAATGTGTAATTTAGGAAGCTTATAGGGCATTAAAAATGTAAAGATATTAAACAGTACTGATTGTGTACTTCTCTTCTTTGGTTAATCATTTTGAGAAGTGTTTTTTCTTCAGTCAGCAGTCAGTCTTTTTTAAACTGTGGTGGTTTTAAACTCTGAGGTTTTGTCTACATTACCACCTGAGAACTTTTTCTTTAGTGATTCTTGGCCCATAGTTTTAAGAACTGTTGTTATATGTTAGTAATATTTGTTCATGAGATAGAAAATTATGGAGTAATTCCCTACTGTACTTGTGTAAAATTTAAGTGGAAGAAGATCATGTCTTTGTTGAACAGCTTAGTTGATGAATTCTTCTTCCAGGCAATGATGAACAGTCGCGAACAGATAACCGTCAGCGTAACTCAAGAGAGGCAAAAGGGAGAACAGCAGACGGATCTCTTGAGGTAACTTTTCTCATATGGGAAGTCTATACTGTTAAAATTGCTTTAGTATCATATAATAACGTAGTATATTCAAGGTTGCAAGTGACACAGTAGCCTTTTAATTCCATATTCTTTAACTCCCTCATCACATCTACAACAGTTGTGTTACAAAATGACACAGGTGCTCAGGACTCTAAATATATCAAGCTGTGTAAAGATGCAATTTTCTAATGCTGTTTAGCTCTTTCTGGTGAAAAACTGGTTACAAGTCCCAAGAATTTACTAACCAGCTTGGTTTCACTCTTTGTTCTTACTAGTGTTTTGGTTTTAGCTTCTATTTCTTGCTGTGTTGTGTATTGTTGTCTATCTTCTATGTACCTGAGGGAAAAAAATCCTTAACGCTATATAAAGAGTGTGTTGTAGCCAGAATCCTCAGAGTAAGAAAGATTAAACTTCAGAAACTACCTTCACTACTAAATGAAACGTGCAGTTGAAGGCTGTTCAGTCTAGAAAGTAAGTTGTTCAGTCTAGAAAGTAAGTTAAAAGTGCACATCAAGAAACCTTTCAAGTAACAGATTTGAAATATCTTGTAACCTTAAATATTTTTAAGCTTTATAAAAAGATATTTCTACTTTTTTTTTCAAATGTTTTGTTTCATAAGGTTATCAGTCTGATACTTTATGTATCTATGTTAAGTTTCCCCACATGGAAACTGTTTTTGCTTCAAATGATAACTTGCAAACGTTCTACCATCTCTTACCACATAGGATGAGTTATGTTGGGAGGAAGAAGCAATGAGCAGCTGCAAGCTGCTGCCTCTGTGTGGTGGTACCAGGAGTTGTGGTTGCAGTGGGATGTAGAGATGACTCTTGGCTTGCTTTTTAGGAAGCCTGGTTAAGAAAGGGACAAAATGGAACAAGTGGCCAGGTGCTTAGTTTTTCAAGTGGGAGTGCTGAACTTAAAGGTGTAGAAATTGAATATGCATCTGCCGTGTAAACAATTAACACGGCAGAACAAAAAATAAATTATGGTCATGTGAGTCTTATAATTAATTAGTAATTAACTTGCAAAGTTTGAAGTAGGCAGTGAGGAATTGTGGTGCTGAAAAAAAGACTGTAAGGCACTTAAGTCTTGGGGGATTTTATCTGTTGCTCCAAGATTTGGATGCAATGACATGTTATAAGAAAATAAGCATTTGCATGTTGTTGAAATTTGGCTGATCAAGTTGTAAAAATCTTGTTACATATCAAGGAATAAGCACTCACCCCCTTTACAAGCATAAAATTTGCTTACAACATGCTTTCTTGAAGTTTTTTATGATCACTTAAAAAGGCTGTAGAAGTCTTTTTGGGTATATTAAATGGATCTTTTTTTCCAGATTCAAAAAAGGACTGAGTAGATTTTTTTGAGATTCAGAAAAGCTGCCAGGAAATAACACTATGTCTTTTGGGGCCTTTTTGCATACAAAAGTAGGAAGTCAAATTACTAGAAGTTGAAATGCTGTTTCAAAGATCCATCTGATATTAATTCAACTCTTTCGTGCACAAACACACTGGAAGTTTTTCTCTTAGCTTCCAAGGTAAGATGGAGAGAGGATTTTTTGGGTCACAAGTTTGTGGCATTTTTGAACAGAAAGAAATTTACACCCTCCATTGGAGCTGGATACATTTAACAAAGCCATGAGGGGCTGGCCAAGGTAGCGAACTCCCAGGTGTGGAGGAAAGGAGGAGAATGCTTTATATAACTCTGAATTGTTCCAGATCAGAATTGACTGCAATAATGAAAGGAGTGTCCACACTAAAACCTTACAGAATACCTCGAGCGAAGGCAGCCGGCTGCGCGCAGGCAAGGAGCGGAACCCGAAGAAGGAGAAGACGGACAGCGCCGACGCTCAACAGCCGCTGGTGAACGGAGTCCCCTAAACTGCATAACTCTGAAGTCATATTTCCTATACTGTTTCAGTAATTCCTATTCCATGTTAGAGAAACTTGTTAGGCCAAAGACAAATAGTAGGCAAGATGGCGCAGGGCATGAAATGAACATATGTTCTCTGTTAGCCTTTTTTAACATCAACAGTATGCAGTTGTTTTCAGAATAAGAAGTTATTCAAATATTTGCATAAAAATACCTGAACTTCCGAAAATCGCTTCCAAGTACATATTGCAGTTCAAACGATGAAAGATTCTTTTTTGTTTGTTTTAAAAATACTGAGCTGTGCATTGGTAAACTTTCTGTTCCGTTGTACCATTTTAACACATCGGGTCAAATTCACTGCTCAATTTCAATTTTCAGAATAAATAGTGTTTGCAGTAATCAAATTGGCTTCTGTTTTCAATCTAACTTACCAGTTCTTCATGAAATGCTATGTCGTTTTATGTCCTGTGTCAGTTCACATTCTGGTCCACCTTTTTCAATATTTTGGTGGACCCTGAAATCTGTGTGATGTAACAATTGTCATTTTCATTAGCAAAAAAGTTGTATGATCTGTGCCTTTTTTATATCTTGGCAGGTAGGAATATTATATTTGGATGCAGAAATCAGGGAAGATGAGTTGGTAACACTAAATGTAAAATATATGTAGCAATCCTTGTCAGACGTTAGTACTTTATAGACAAGTGCATGCTTTCCATAATTTTTTCCTTACATAAACATTCAGTTAGGCAGTTATAAGAATAGGAAATTTATTTTGCACTGAAGATTTGGCAAATAGTGTTATTGAAAAAGGGGTGTAATTTTTTTCTTTGTAGGCAGTACAAAAGCTTTTTTTTTAAAAAAAAAAAATTTAAAAAAAAACTTTCCATTGTGGAAAACTAAAAAACTCATTGTTACTGAGGGAACAAGTGTAACATGTTCACAAGCTAGTAATGTGTGCCTGCTGTTTGGCCAGATGACCAGCCTAAAGCATTGATGGTTTTCATCCTCCCAAAATTTTTGAATTGCTTATTTTAATTTGGGGGCTATTTCAGGAGAGGTAGGAAGAAAGTCACCACATGTCATGCTCTGGCAAGTACAGATACAGTAGTCAAAACTATTGAAGGTTAAAACAAAAGTTCTTCATATTTTGAGCTGCAAGGTCCTAATTACCAGCCAATATGAAGGTGTCACAGAATTTGATCCAAAGTACAGCTGTACACCAGGGAAGGGTGGGAAGTGGTGGGATGAGCTGTGCTTTCTTTCATTTCTAATCACACATTAAACTTACTGGGCACAACTGCATAAAGACCTTCATTTTTGTCCATTTTTATTCAGATTACTCCAGAAGGAGAGCCACTGTTTATGTACAGAATTGTACAAACTTGACCTTGCCTCTGATGTATTTTGTGAGTTTTGTTTCTTTGCTTTCTTCATTCTTTTTTTTTCCTTGCATACAGGTGAGCATACTAAAACTGGCAACGAACTGCACAGGATTTAACAAATATAAAAATGTCTTAAAAAGTATTGCCAAACATTAATGTTGATTTCTAGTTATTTATTTTGGGAATGTATAGTATTTGAAAACAGAAATTGGTACCTTGCACACATCATCTGTAAGCTGTTTGGTTTAAAATACTGTAGATAATTAACCAAGGTAGACTGACCTTGTAATGTAACTGCTCTTGGGCAATATTCTCTGTACATATTAGCTACAACAGATTGGATTTTATGTTGACATTTGTTTGGTTATAGTGCAATATATTTTGTATGCAAGCAGTTTCAATAAAGTTTGATCTTCCTCTGCTAACTGATGTTGATGCAATCTTTATGAATGATTGCTTTAAAAAATCTCAGCTGACAGAAAGTAGAAAGTATTTCTTTGTTTAGACTTTAACTGTAGCCATTGTTTATTTACACATTTTAGAAAAGTCTCAAATATTACCAGTTTTCAAAAACACGGCACATAATGCTCAAGAAGACACAGTCTCCTCATGGAATGGTACAGTACCTGTTGAGTGGTCACACTTCATGCACTCATTCCTCACAATCAGTGCTTGAGTTCACTGAGGTGCTAACCCAGGTAAATGTGAAATCACTAAACCAGTCTGACTAATTGGCCACATTCCATTTCCAAGTGGGTTTGGGGGTTATGACCTTTTGCAGTATTTGTGTACTTAACATATATCCCTTTCAGTTCGTATTCCAGTGGTTTAAATGTTACTGAGTTTCAGCAAATTAAACTGTGAATCTAAATGTACACTTTTATTTTGAAAAGTCATGTTGTTACAAAACTTGAAAGTGCAACAAATGTCTGATGCTTGAGTTCAGGTCCGTCCTAATGGTAACTATTATAAAGTATGGTCTAATGAATTAAAATTATTTTTAAAATAAAGTTCTTTGAAAGAGTGAGAGGTATTTGTGAATCATGCCAAAGTCTAAATTCAGTAGGGTTAAGCTCAAAGCCTTTGAATTAACAAATACAGAGTTTGTTTTTCTATTGTTCACTGAATGCATTTTTGTTAATGATGGTGGGGAGTTATGATTTTCAGAGTTGTTATTAAAACTTCATCAAGGAAAAAATCACTTTATTCAGCTTTTTTGAAGCAGATAAAAATCTCTTTATGAGCACTCATGAGTTCAAGAAGGTACTAGGTTTAGTTTCTCGAATACAGAAGTTATTTGAATCAGTTACCAATGAGCTTGTTCAGCCATTTTTTGTCTCTGATATCAAATATTGTGTGCCGTGCTTTATTTCCCCAGTCCAGGAAGGACACTGAGTGCTGTGAGTATGGTACTGAGTGTAGACCCTGCTTCTTCCTACAAGCACTTACTGTAAAAGGCAGCTTATTTTCCTGAACTGCAGTATGTTTCCCTGCAAAACCCTTCGGTTTTGAATATTAAAAGAGAAAAGCTTCCAGTGAGTATTCTTCAGTCACTTCAGGAACCCTGCTGCATAGTTCTCCTAAGTTCTCTGCTGCTTTGCAAGAGAACGCGAGTCTCAAATATTTTTATCCTGTGTATTTTTAAAGGTTTTGTGTATTTTTCAGAAGCAGCAAGACTTGCAGTGGAATACCTGTGTTAAGGGGAGGGGGAGATGTGTTGCTTATTCTGGTGGCTGCTTAAAATTATTTTTTAAAAAGCAACAAAGCTGAGCTTGTTGTTTCCACAGTAGTGTGGCCTGAGCCTGCTCGTCGTTCACTTGAACTTAACAAAGATGCTAGTCAAAGAGACTTTTCCAGGCATACTCAAACCCATAAAAATTGGGGTGACTAGGACATTTACGCTGTTAAGGTATTAAGGCAGTTCAATATATGTTAGGAAAAGTGAGGTTAGACCTCCTGAGCTTAGTGTTCTGAATAGATTCCAGTTTGTTCACAAGGTTTTTCCTTGCCAGAGGTTCATTAGACTTAAACGCAATGTGGGTTTCACATCATATTTTTATACTGTGATTTGCAGAAACAGCTCTTTACTCTTCTGAGTCTTTGACAGAGGACTGTGATCTTTTGCCTGCATCAGGGGATGAATCTGGTTTTCTACAAATAATTTTTTTAAAATGCATCGCACATCTGTCACTTGTGCTTTCACAGTTACAAAGGTCATTCATCTCAACCAGTTTGATAGAGAAATAATTGCTGTTAAACCCGGATGAGTCAGTTGCCATAATTACTCTTTTTTTTACATTGTTTAAAAATTGCTTTACAATAGACTTTAAAGCGGTAATTTTTGTGTGCTTTGAGTACTGTATGGAATTGGATAATAAGAAAGAGCAACAATCATAGGTAATTTTGTGTATCTACTGAAAATTCAGTAGGAGAAGATGTTTTCTTACGGTTTTGCACTGAATTTAAGAAACTGGTTTCCAATAAAAGCAGTTAATTTAAAGCAAAAAATGATCACATGTATGTAGTCTATAAATGCTAAGAACTGGACTGTTGCAGAAATGGTATAGCAAACATTTGGGGTGGTTTGGGATTTGGATGTGCTTTTTTGCCTGATGGATTCAGGCCAAGCCTCAGGCCTAGACTACAGCTACAGCAAGGGGAGTCAACAATCCTAAATGCAGTAAAATCACTAAGTTCTCTATTTAAAATGGGGGGGGGGGGGGGGGGCAATTTTCTGTGACTTAGCAGTCTGAAAAGTCCCACGTCAGAAATGCATCACACTGTCTGGAGTGTTCCATGGGATAAATCAGCATGGAAAATCTCACTCTCATGTAGGTGATGCTTCAGAAAAGGAAGGCTTGTGGATCAGACATTTCCAAGTATCTCCTCATTGGTACTGCTGCGAGTGACTGAGTCTAGTCTGGGTGTAGAATGAAACAATGAAACTGAGGATACTGTGTATTACTGCTTATTTTAGCAAGCTAATGCTGCATACAAATGAGGTTAAAGAGAGCCACCTTTTAAACTCATGCAATTAACTGAAATGAGGGGAAAAAAACATGCATGTGAATATTAGTTTTTTCAGGCTCACTTGTCAGTTCAGATGGCTGTTCTAGCAAACTGCAACTGCTTTAGGCAGCCCATCCATTTGGAGAACTGCTGATTTGATGGCATCTGCACTTTAGGCTTCTGTATATTTTAAAAACACTGCTCCCAGTCTATTCAGAGCCTTTCCTTAATAAACGGAATGGAAGTGGTAGAATTCTAGAAGGTCTGGGTTGGAAAGGACCTTAAAGATCATCTAGTTCCAACCTCTGCCTTGGGCAGGGACATCTTATAGACCAAGTTGCCCAGAGCTCTATCCAACCTGGCCTGGAATGCTTCCAGGCACAGGGCATCTACAGCTTCTCTGGGCAACCTTCATTGTAAAAAACTTCATCTTTATATCTAGTCTAAACTGAAAGTCTCTTTAGTTTGAAACTGTTACCCTTTGTCCTTCTGCATAGGCCCTGCTAAAAAGTCTTCCCTATCTTTCTCGTGTAGCCCCTTCAGGTACTGGAAGGGGCCTTAATGTGTCCCCAGAGCCTTCTCGAGGCTGAACAACCCCAGGTCTCACAGCTTCTTCACAGCAGAGCTGTTCCAGGCCTCTGGTCACCTTCATGGCCCTCTGGACAAGCTTGAAAAGGTTCATGTCCATCATATGAGGGAACTTACGGTTTAACTCCAGCCAGCAACACCACATAGCTGCTCACTCACTCAGTGCCCTCTTCCCCCTCCACCCTCCTAGTGGGGATGGGAATCAGGGGAAACAAAAGAGTAAAAATTGTGGGTTGATACAAGAATAGTTTAGTAATTGAAAGACAGTAGAATATAGTAACAGTAATGAAAAGGAGCAAGTGAGATGAAATCCAAGAGGAACAAGAGATGCAGAATACAATTGCTCAATACACTGACCAGTGCTCAGCCCATCCCTGGGCAGTGTTCAGCATCTCTCTGCCAGCTCCTGCAGTTTATATACTGGGCATGATGTGCCATGGTGTGGAATATCTCTCTGGCCAGTCCAGGTTGGCTGTCCTGGCCATATTCCCTCCTGGCTTCTGGTGCACCTGCCCCCTGCCAGAGCATGGGAACTCAAAAGTCCTTGATTGAGAGCAAGAACTGCTTAGCAACAACTGAACATTGGTGTGTTTTCAACATTATTCTTATCCTAAGTCCAAGGCACAGCACTGTACCAGCTACAAAGAAGAAAATTTAACTCTATCCCAGCTGAAATCAGGCCAGATCTCCAGAGCTGGTTGCAGAGTGGAGCAGAGGGGCAGAATCACCTCCCGTGACCTGGTGGCCATGTTCCCTTTGATGCAGCCCAGGATGGGGTTGGCTTTCCGGGTCTAAGAAAGATATGTGTCAGATTTGTGTTTCAAGTGTGCAAATATTTGGGGAAGCAATGGTGTGATGCTCTTACCTTACTAATTCAGCTTAGTGAGAAGCTCTAACTTAAGCATTCTGACCAAACTTTTATTTGAGAGGAGTGTATTTTGATCTCTTATCTATTACCCAGTTTGCACAATTAGGTGATGTTTCTGTATTGTACACTGGAGTGTGATTGGTAAAAGTATAAACTTGTTTTTAACTTGGTCAATTAGAAGACTTGAGAGGATTTCCAACAGTCTCAGCAGGGGCTGATTTTTCCCCAAACACATTTGAGTTTTTTCTGGCCCCTCTGTTGGTCCATCCTGTTCCATGCACCTGAACACGGGGTGGTCACTGTGACATGCTTTGGTTCCATGGTTGTTGGGGCAGTCTGCAGTTGCTGCACCCTGGGGAGCTGCTCGTGCCCTGCTCCAACAGGGCTGGAGGAGACAGCAAAAGAAGTAAGTAATGGCAAGAACAAGAATTTTCTCTTTATCTTATTTTCCTTCTCCCTTGTTTTCCCAATTTATCATGAGTGGTATTAGATTTTAGTAAGTCTCTTGGAAAACCTGATTCCTGTCCTCTTAAGAAATAATTTCACATTACCAAAGTACTTTCTCCATGGGACAGAACATGTGTGTATATTCCTCTATAGCACGAGTGCATCCAAGGGCAGGGAAGCTTTCCTCACTGAGCAGCAGGAGTGCAGGAAGAGCTGACCCTTCAAAGGGCAATGTCCGTGTGAAATGCTGTCAGTCTTTCCCCTGTACAAAAAATGGGGTTCTCCCCTCACCAACACTAATAAATTGTCTCTAGGTTTAAACTATCTTTACAACTAAGTGGTAAAAATCAAAAAAAGACCTTTTTAGGGTAAAACAGGAGGGGCAGGCAAAGTGAAATACAGCATCTGGCAAAGCAGTCATCAGGGGCTGCTTGGGGTTACAAAACTCAGCTTAAACCTGCTGTTAAATTACTATGAATCACATGGGGATTTCTAGAAGAATTTTGTCCATAATAGCATTTTGAACCACCTTTTGAAAATGTTATCCAAAGCACTTCATATGCTCCAAATGAAAAAGAGTGAAGAATTCAATGAGCTAAACTAGAATTCAGCTTTAAGCTTTCAAAAATTATTCATTCTTCACTCTTGATTTTGTTCATTAAACTTGGGTTAAAATTTTTAGCTAAAAATTGTCTTTTTAAGTTCCAGGTGTCCAGCTCTGGGACTCTTAAGAAAGATAGTTTTTTGGCTAGTCTCTGTTAACAAGATGCCTTCCTTTAGACTTTCTTTAAATGAGTAATTTCTTCAATATCATTTATTGCCAATATATACGCATATATTTTCAATGGGTTTTGGCCTCCTCTTTCTTGCAAAAAAAGGCAGTCCTGCTCTGTGCAGCAATCAACTCTGAGGTTTGCTCCAACCCATAAATACGAAGTTAAGATGAATAATTTGTTTTATGCAGGACCCTATACCTACTATTGCTCTTGGTTTTATTGCAGTAATGCTGCCCTTTGGCACCCGTCAAGCGTGGGTCTTCATGGTCCTGCTCCTGCTTTGTAGCATCCATTCACGTGAGTATTGCAAGGACAAAAGCATTGTCAAAGAAGGAGCAAGTACATTTACTAGCAAGAAATTTGCAGGTTTTGTTGTCTTGGACTGGAAAATACAGAGAAATATTACAAGCAATTACTTCAGATTGGATTGCTCAGTTCTGAGACCTAAATAGGGCAAAAAAATTTTTTCCTACAACTGTAGTTCCCATTTCCCTCTGTGCACCTCTACAAGAAATACATGCTGTTTATTTCATCCCTGGCAGTGCAACTTGCTTTTATTTTACAGTTGATGATAGATTTTTCTATTTTTTTCCCCAATTATAGGTTCTCCTTTTTTTCCTCCACCTCGACTTCTTTTTTAGCATTCTATTAAAGGTGTTCTTACAGTCTGTTGAGAATTGATGTATTTGCTTACTACAGCAGATGACTCAAAGTAATTAGAAAGGTTTTTATCTGATAACTTGCACTCACAACAGAAGTTGTTTGGTCATCTGACACATGTATAAAGGATCAGTCCAAACATGTTTGCACTTGATCCTTAATGCATTGAGAACCAGACCTCTGAGCCTTTTCATCTCTTAGTGAAAGGCTGGCAGTTGCTGTGTTGTTGCAAAAGGCTTCCAGGGTGGGTGTGAGCTCTGACATAGATACAAACGTCTAAGTACAGCAATGGCCATTAAACCTGGGTATATGGCTCGTGTCTCTTTAAACCCTCATATGAGAGACTAATGTGTAGGGCAGCCATGGTTTTCAGATAAATCTTACCAAACTGAATTTTGGAAACCTCATCTCATGAACTTCCTATGAAGTCATTACAAAGTCTTCAAAATGTTTTGTTCTGTCTTGTTTACCAGCAAGGAGAGAGGCCCCATGACATAGCTGTCAGTGTGAGCTTGGGTGGTCACATTTCTGTCACACGATAGTTTCAGATTCTCTATTTTGACATTTCCTTCAGTTCTCTCTACTCTGTTCTTCTTTTTCCCGAGGGAGTTTTGTATGGCACAGAAGAGGCAAGTTGTGCCCCAGGACAAGCAGGGAATTTATGCTCCTGATGGTGTTAGCTGAAGAATTATCCAAAAGATTGAAGCTGTTCAATACCTTAGTTTTTGGTTAGGCTGTGACCTCACTTCTCTTCACAAGGAACTCTAACACCACGAAATGGCTTTCAGCAGACTCCATCACTGAAAGCTATTAAAGTGGTGATGGTGTAAATTTCTCTCACGGAGGGAAAAAGGGCAAGCAGGTGGGAATACTGGGTCTCTTTTTTCCCCCCTCCTTGGGGAGTGGTTGATTGCCAGTGGAGTCCTACTGTGATTTGCACTTTTGGTTTAATGAAAAAGAGATGTAGGGAGGCAGGAAGGTTTACTGATGCTATATTTTTTTAGAATAGTGTAAATGAAAGGTGATTGGGAAGTCCCAGAGTAAGAAATCAGTAGCTTTTTTGTAAACAGTGCAGTTCCTCTATATTTAGGGATGTTTTGCTCTTTTCTGTGCAACTGCAGTAGGTCACTGTCTGAAATAAGATGCTGGGATAGATGCATGTTTGTGTGCATGTGTCTGATAAAGGTGCCTTTCACCGTTTTTCTGTGTTTTAACTGGGGTCTGATCTTTATCTAAAAAGCTGAAAGTTCTGCTCATGTGCATAGGAGAAATATAACTATAGATACAGCAAAGCATTTTCATGTCACCTGCGCCTCATAGGTGAGCAGCAGGGCTTTTTATCCTTGACAATTTCCACCTGAATGGACTCTTTAATTTAAATTTTACAGCTTTAGTTCTTTACTCATTGTGGTTCATGAAGCAATTTAAAGCAATATAAGTGAATACAACAGAAAGACATCTGTGCTTAACCTTGCTAGCCATCAGTAGACACAGTTCCTGATGACTGTAAATGCCTTCCTAATGAGTGATAATCAGTATGAAAATGTCATTGCTTTAATTAATTATGGATAGTTTTGATGGTAATGAGCTAATCATTATGAACCTTCAGTTCTTGCAGCACCGATTCAGACTGGTTCAGAACAGAGTGGAGAGGCACCCAGCAAACCTAACATGACAATGAAAGGTGTATTTGAATCTTTCTTAAGCTTCTTCAGGCCAATGAGTAAGTGTCACTTCACCACTGCAGCATTGTTTTTCTCTTCCCTTCCCGCTTGTGTCTCATTTCCAGTCCACCCTCCTTCCCCTACCTGTCAGCATTTAATGTGTTTAAAACCCTCGGTCTAATACTGTAAAAATCACTAGAGCTCTTGAAAATGGGATTGCTAAGTGCCTCTTTGGAACAATCAAAGATTTGTTTGCATTCCTACCCTCCTGCAAAACCCTCCATCACCAGTGATGTGACTGTGCTGGAAATGCTGAAATTATGCTGAAAGTTTGACATAAGATCCACCATGCTTAGCTTTGTTGTATCTTATCTGACCGAGTTTTCTAGTCTTCCCACATGCACGCAGAGAGAAAAGAGAATTTGGCACAGCCTAAATGAGAGAAGGATTTTGTCCCACATGGGTGTCTCTCCCACTTCTTCTGGCTAAGGAAGGCTTCAGGCCTGTTAGTTTAGAATGATCCACTCACCTTTGGACTGCTGAAGTTAAATTACAAGAACTACATTATTTCATAAAATTATTGAGATGGAAATCACAACACTAATTTGCTAATATCAAAAAGAAAGATCATCTTTATGAGTACAGAAATGATTTGTTATATATAAAAACTGCCAGCCTGGTTCCATAACCAGACCACAGACCAATGGGAAGGAGAAGCAGAAATGCTACTTTTCACTTGATATGGTTCTGCATTAATATCAGTGTGCCTCCACCACTATTGCTCACATGTAGCCCTAAGTAAACACAAAGGACTGGTGAAGATCCTGATCCCCCCATTTAACAAACTCAGTTTGGCTACCAGTAATGTCTCTGATAAATGTAGGACTGACAAGACCACCAGTCCTGGGGGCATTGTTGGAACCAAACAATGCTTTGCAGTTGCTGTATAACATAAGGGATGTGATATGATGTTTTATAGGAATCAAATATTCAGAGACATCTCCTGTTTATAACTATCCTACACATTTAAGCCATTCCCACAGAGTATCTCATGATTATCAATAAATCTGGTAATAAATAGAATATCTCAAAAATTGCTAAAATACATTGTTCAATAACTGGATTGGATGTTGTGGGGGGTTTTTCCTATCAGCTGATTTTCAGCTGCTTGTAGAAACAAATAATAACTGTCAAACAAAGATGGTTAATTGCAATATAGTCCTTCAGGAAAAAAAAAAAAAAGAGCCTTAAATTTCTGGTGGTTTTTTAATTAGAAACAGTACAGTCAGAAAATTTAATTTGTCTTTTTCACTTACTTTACAAACCTAAGTACAATAAAGTGGCACAACGGTGTTTAGATTCAGCTTTGTAATAGATTCTTACAGAAAAAAGCAAATTACTAAAGATTTTCTATGACATGATTTAGCTCTTCTGCTAATTTCAATATAAAAATTGGTTAGGTTTTGGGAAAGAACATACGTGAACATCGGTGATGCTGTTTTCTGGCAGATTTAATTAATCAAAACATGCTAGAGACACCAAAGTGATGGCTTCCTTCTGTTTCACATTGCTCCCAGGATAGACACCTTACCTAATTTATTCTTTTTTTTTCTTTTTAAAGCTTGCCGCCTCAGCAACGAGCGACTCCTAACTCCATGTCCTGTAGAAGGCCGGAATATGTCTGAATGCTCAAAAAATCACTGCTGTCCTTTCAAAATTGGGCAGGATGAGCAGTGCTACATGCCAGTGAGAGACGGTGAGTGTGCTGCTCTGGGCTACTGCCTCCTGACAAATCCTGCTCCTGGTCACACAATACAGTTCTTGCTGCTGTTTATACCTTCAGCTTTTCAGGACACCCCTCTCTTTAAAGTAATTGTAAGCTTGCATGCATTTCTTCATCTATAGTAATAAAGGAATCAATTAATTGGTAGAAAATTTTCTGGATATCTTGGCAAGCAAAGAACAAGTGCTATATGAATAAATATAGTCACGTATGTCAGTACGAAGAATGAAGTAAAGGCTTTGTTTGTGGAAAGTGGGAGTTCATCCAAAGTAGTAACTCCATTAAAGTGCTGTGAAGAAAAGTGAAGGAACTGGATGTATTTTACAAGGTGAAGAGGAGGCTGATTGGCTATTTAATAGCTGCTGAACTGTGTAGAAGAGAAGTTACTAAGATGAGAGTCACAAATTCTTCCTGGAAGAACCAGATGACTTAACAAGTGGGAATTGCCACTGACTGATGCTTGGGAAGTTTAGTTCAGACATTAGGGCAAAAAAGTTCATCAGAAAGGGGATGAAGTCTCCAACCTTGGAGACTTGGATATAACAGGACACAACTCACTTGATCTCATATTGGTAGTAGCCGTGCTTCAAGAGGAAGATTCATCTACTTGACCTGTGGAATTCTCTTACAAACAAAATGTCAGTGGTTCTGTGTTGTCAAGTTACAGCCTTAACATTACATTTTACCTCCTTTTTTTCCTTTAAGCATCAACTTGGTGGGCATGATTTTTTTTTTCTCATATGAAGGAATGCAAAAAAGTATTTTTTGTAGACCTATCTTTGCTTATAACTCCATGGTTGTCTTTGGTCTACTGAAAGGGTTCTATCAAACCTCAATTTTTATCATAAATTTTTCCTGTTTGTATAGCTTTCTAGAAACAGTTGTTTCTTTTCATGGTGAGGTTGCTTCAACAAACTGAAAAAAGCAAATAATTTAGAGATGTTTTATTGGAGAGAGAATTATTGGGTGTGGAAAGGACCTCTCACAACCATAGAGTTATTCCTCCCTGTTCTACCAAAATCAGCTGCAACAGGTTTGCCAGGGACTGTGTCCAGTCAAATTTTGAATTTCTCCAAGGACAACCAACCAACAATGTAGGAAGAGTTTTCAGACACAAGCAGTCTTGCCAAACATGGATGTTAAGTTAGTAAAAAGAAACCATAATGTAGAATTTAATTATTTAGTTCTTCCTGGTATAATTCAGCATAGTTCCATTGATTTCAGAGGTAATACCCCAATTTTTAGCAAGAGACAACTTAATACAAATATAAAACCCCAAGGTTACTTGTCAGCTAACATGAATTCACTTTCTCTTGTTTGTGCTTCTTCAGGAGCAAGCTGAGGTCAGGATAAGACTTTGAAATTTTTCTTGTGCTTGAGCAGCTCCACATTCCAGTGCTGGGGCACGTGTAGCTGCTACTAGCTAGATAATTTTTGATTGAAGAAAGTATTATCCAGTGTGATGCCATCAGAATCTGTTAGTTAGTTAGGGGCGTATGACAGAAATTAAATGTTTTAATAACATTCATTCCCAGCTTGGGCCTTTATATTAAGTATAAAAGACACTTCACTACAGCAAGAAGAAAAGCTGTACAGTGAAAATTATAGCTTGTCTGCTCATTTTTTTAAGATACATACTCAAGCAAATTTTAAAATTAAATATGCTTACTCAGCTGTGACTGCTTGATTCCTCATTCCAGTTAGGCTTTGATTGGTTGGACATCAATATCAAGGGCTGACTATTTTACAGAATTATTTGTTCATAGATTAATGAGCTCCTTGAATGCTCCTGGATGTACAGCATATGTCCAAAGAAAATGCAAACACTTACTGTTTGCCTTGTAGCAATCTGTTGACAAAACAGAAGCACTTAGCAGATATTAAACTCACGGCAGTTGCGCTTGTAAGCTGGTCACAGGCTGCATACTGAATGGTTCTTCTCGTTGGCAGGTTTGTCTTGAATTTCACTAGGAATAAAATAAGGCCTTAAGAAAATGCTAGAAAAGCTATGAACTGAAGTAGATAAACAGAATTCATTTGAAAGATTTTGTCTCCATTCTTAAAGCAGCTGCTAAGGGACTTTGATTGTTTTTCTTCACTGTTATTTATTACCCCCACACACACCCCTGCCGTGTGTCCTGGGCTCACTCAAACCCTGCTTGCCTCTGAAACTAAACAAACACTTCTGTTTTTCAAACTCAAGTGAAATTTGAGACCAGTTCTTTCTCATCTGAACTCATTTCTAACACCTACTTTTTTGCCGTTTTGCTGCTGAATTATGGAATCATTTAGGTTAGAAAAGACCCTTGTGATCATTGAGTCCAAATTTAAATTCATCTGAGAGATGGCAATTTTCCTTGGCATTTACTAAAGTCTTCAGGTATGAGTGTGTCTTAAGGTGTGAGTGCTGTCAGAGCTTTGCTGACAAATCATCTGTCTGAGCTAAGTAGCAACATAGCTGTGACTTCATGGCAGTAAAGATGTCTGTCTTAGAGGCTGATTCTGTCACCTGACCCTCAGTGCCTGTATCAGAATTATTTAGAACTAATGCATCTTCTGCTGCCTCTACAGATGTGCAGCTGGCCATTCGAGTGGTTTTGCTTGCCGGAGGAGGATTTTTGATTTTGGGGTTTCTACCAATCTGTTGCTGTGCCTTTTTGCAGAGAAGGTAAGTGTTAGAGCAGACCAAATTTATGAATTACTGTTTCTAAATGGTGAAAATATGGAGAACTGACATCTTTGAAGTAGGTGAGGGGAGAAAAGATTGGGGAAAAAAAGGGCAGGAAACTAATGTTCAAACATAAAAGATGAGTCCTTCTGTTTTGAAGCTACATAAAACAGAGAGTCAATTTGTCTTAAGGAAAAAAAAGGTTATTTAATGCCCCAGTACTCTTTCTAAAGACCTGGATATAAAAGACTTGGACTTAATCTTACTTCACTTGCTTGGAAAGTTGCACGTCAAACACGAAAGCAGACCCCTCCAGGATAGACCTGGAGTTCTGCAGTAAGACAAGGAAGGGAAGAACAAAGTATGAGACCTGACTAGAGTAAGAGAGATGAGCTGGGAGTTGGGAATTAATTTTCTCTAGTGCTTCTAACATGCAGTGTGGGGTTTTTAATGTATAGGGCACATTACAGCCTATGAGCTGCAAGCAGTTTAGTGTTTGATACTGTGAAGAGTTTCAGCATGTGTATGTGTTCTCAGGATACAGGGAAAATGGAAACTCCACAACATCAAGGTCATTAAACTGATGGAATGAATTAACATAACTATGCTTTATTCTGCTTGGGTAGTAGTTCATATTGAATGGTTGGTGCTACAACTTGGTTAATATGACAGAATTGTCTTTTTAGTGAAGATTTTTCCCTCCAAGTGTTAAACTTTTGCTCTGCTAAGACATAGTAGTCTGTGTGGGATCATATACTTGCATGTATACACACACACGTAGACTTTACTAATGAGGCTGCTTAGCAGATGGCTGTTTGCTGTGGAGTCCCACATTTTGACAAAACCTGCTGTGAAAATCTCCACATTACATCTTACACTGCGCTCAACAGCTGATGCTCAGCATACAGATAGCTGCACTGAGTCATCAGTGACTCTGAAAACAGGAGGCAAAGAATCAACATGAAATTATCATAAATTTTCTGGAAAATGAATTAATATGTGTTCGTTTTGGGAGAATTCACATTAATGTTTAAATGATCATTTCTGTGTTTTTTCATAGCCAGTGAAACTAGGAATTTTGCTCTTCTGCTATGACTTGGTTTTTTGCTTTGTTTTTTAATGCAGTAATTAACCAGATGCTAAATGGTTTAGATTTCCAACATCATATATTTGAGTTCTGGGAAAGGTGCAAACCAATCTCACTGTAACTTTAAGTTTTAACAGTTTTAGAGACAGTTGATAGAGCTTTGAAAAACATTCCTTTAATAAGCCAAAAACCTTCTCTTTGGATACAAATTCTTTTGTTTTCAACATTCTACAGTCATCGTTGAGAGAGTCCTATGTACAGTGCCAAATCTGTACTGTAACTGGTGTGCACAAAAGTGAAAATTGTTCTCTAGTTATGAAAAAAAATAAGAGAACTTTTGCTGATGAAATTTGGGATAATTGTTTAACTCCACTTTGACTCTTCTAAAGTAAATTACAAGGTTTCTATACCATGGCTGAACAAAGAAAATGTAGGAGCATGGAATGCCTGTAAAATTGATAGAGGGAGCTGAGTACTCCTCTCCTTGCCACACTTGATCAACTCTAGTAATTTCCCAAGCCAATGAGGCTTTGTTACTTTCCACATCCCCATGGACAAACTGTTTGCCTCCTTCCAATGGTGTTTTTCATGCAGGAAGCAGAATCTACACGTCTGTTCCCTGCCAACTGGCAATTTCCCTTGTGTGCTATCGACACAGTACCTCCTGTCTAGAGCTGTGCTCTGATACCTTTGCTGTGTCCTTAAATGTGCCAGTCTACCTTATTCCTCTCAGTTTTGTTAGTCTGCTTTAAGAACCACATGCAAGGACAGGTTAAAACACTAAAGGTTAGAAAAATGCAGGTGCACTTAAATAGCGCTACTTTTGAATGATATTGTGTTGATTTTAAAAATAGAATTAGAAAAGTGTTCATTCCTGCCCAATCCCTAGTACAGCTGCGGCAAGCAGCCCACAGAATTTTGTTGAGTTCTTACTGGGGAAAATTCTGGTTGTGGTTGCACTGTCTCCCCATCCTTGCCTGCTGGGGATGAGACGAGCAACCCTGTGCAGGAGATCCTCTCCCAGGAGGAGCTGGGCAGCAAGGGGAGCCCCAGGACTGTGTGTGCCTTGTGTGGACTGGGCAGTGCTGGGTTAATGGTTGAGACTGATGATCCTAAAGGTATTTTCAATCCCAAATTATTCCATGAATCAGAAGGTGAAATTCATGAAGAAAATGTAAGAAATGGGAAAAGCACTGAAATGTTTTTCCTCACCTTTATCTTTCTTCTGGTGATGAGTCTTATGGTGGTCCCTGAGGTCAACTATAGCTTTGTGAGTTTTTCCACTGGAGCTAGGATTTCATGGCTGAAGTCTAGGTGACCTTCTCTAAATTCCTACCTTGGAAGTCAACCAATTTCAGCTGTTTTAATATGTTGCAGTCCGTGTATCAATCCTTTACAAAGGATAAGCAAAAAAGTACAGAAAATTGCACGGGAAAAAAGAGCACGTGGGAAAAAGACTCATGATGAAGAGATTCATCGCCATTTACTGGACTGACTTAAGAAAGAACCAAGAGGACAAAAAAAAAGAAGGTAAACTAACTTTGGGGTATTCTTTTGTTCTAAGTTTAGGGTTGTTCTGTTGAGTCTGTGTAGAATACTAAAGATATGCACTACCCAATACCTGCTGCCTCCCAGTGCAGTAGACATTGTCCAAAGGCACTGCTTGTCAGGGATCACCTTCAGGGATCACCTTTCTGTTGTGGGAGAAGTAATGAGTTTGCAAGAATTTGATTGCTGTCCTGGGCTGCCAGCTGACAGCAGAGCCACGGACAGTCTGAGGTTAAAGCCCTCTGCCACTTCAGTGTTCCTTATGTCATGTGCAAATTGTTGCATGAGAAAGTGGAAAAGCAATGGGTTTGCTGCTTTCAGGAGAGGCAGGTCCATTTACAGACACTGAACAGCCTGTCTTTCTGTATGGATAGGGGTGCTTTTTAGCTGAAGCATTCCCATAGCTCCACATCTTGGCATTCTTGGCATTCTTCCTGAATGCTGAAGAGCAATTGACTACTGAAATAAATGTAATTTGAGAGTGAAATGCTATTTACTTCATGTGACCATGCCAAACTATAGCCCACTGAACGTCACAATGAAATAAAAAAGTGTCAGGGAGGTCATTAGACAACAAGGAAATATTTCAGGGATAGTATTGATCTGGCAGAAATGTAAAGGTGTCCCTAAATCAAGTTATACTCATGTTTGGGATTTTTTTTCTCCCTTTGGTGTATAGGAACATCCACCTGATCCTGAAGATCAAACAGAAGACACCAGGATTATTTGACTATCTCCCAGAAAATGACACGTTTTGTTTTAGCACTGAAGTAATACAAAGTTGTTAACCCTTGATAATACTATCGATTTTGCAGTAAAAGTTTTTCATTCTAGTTTCTTGCACTTGTTCCATACCTCCTGTACAAAAAAACCACTGGTAACACTGAAAGGCAAACTGCTTATGGCAACCCCTGAATAGTAAAGTCAGTGTTCCTTTCACAGAGTAGCATCCCTGTGGAGGGATATAAAGACACCAGTTATGTGCCAAACTCAGCTTAGGGGTCAGTCTTAGAAAAAGATTAAGGGAGTGTTGTCACTCATTAAATTGGAGAGAGGAAGCTTGCTCTGGTTCTGTATTGGATGGCCCCATAGTACAGTAGTGCTACTCTTGCTGAGGAGAACAGCCAGTTCTTTACCAGGCTACAGAGGATTTGGGAAATCTGTTGTTGGGCAATTGCTTTAAAGATATGCTTGGCAAAAATGCAAAGTACTTAAGGAAACTGCGGGAGTGTTGTCTCTGGAGTTGTTCTCTCCGCTGGGTATCACTGCACCGCACAACTTTTTTTGATCTTAGGATGACCTGTCTCCCAAAGTAGGTGATTCCAAAATGCAATTTCTCTTCCATTTCCCCATAGTGTAACAAAAATAAAAGAAACAAATGTGTAACACTTTTCAACAGCTGAGTGCAGAGTGAGTAGGTAAAATAATGTCAGTAGAAGTCAGTATCACCCACAGTAACGCAATCGCTTGTCATAGTTCTTTGGAACTGTGAAGTCCATGTAGCAGAATTTCCAAGAGCTACAACTGGCAGGAGTGGAGACTTGGTCCTAAGCTGGAGTGTAAATATTATGAGGCATTCTTAGAAACTGTACTTTCAGATTCCCTGTTTAAAACATTTTTCTTAGTTTCCTAAAGTCCTAAAAAAGGGATCACTTAAAATCCAAGTGTAATGTGGGTGGAATAGGCATATGGGCAATCTCAGGAAGTTGTTGGAGTGCTTGCTGATGATCAGATGTAACTGTATGCTTTAAAGCCTGGCATTGCAACCGTTGCCACAAGCATTATGTTACAGATGACTTGGTTAAAATTTTGCAAGCAAAAGTATTACACTATTTTTGATGTGGAGCAGCAGAACAATGGAAACTGAATAGGGCACTGTTTGCCCTCTAAATCTGATGTGTATTTGCTCTTTTTTGATACTATTTTTATGGAAGGTGAAGTATATATATAGACATTTTGACAAAGAAAAAACAGTTTCCTGCTACGTGAATTCTGAGGCACTGTCACAGCTGAACTGTGCACATGACAAACCAGAGAAATCCTCATGGCCAGTGATTACAGAGAGCGAGTTGTGCTCCAGAGAAAGTTAGGCTTTCATGTGGGGCTTCATGATTTTGATTTGAAGGGCAATAAATTCCTCCAGTTTCCATGTCATTGGAAGCACAAGTGGTTCCAATGTCACACAACATCCTGACAAGGGACATGCTCTGATAAAACAACTGTATTTAAGGGTGAGCAATCAGTGCATCTGCAGTAACTGTATCTGGCAGCCCCAGAACAAGAGGAGCATAAGCAAAATGTTCTGTTAGAGGGAGAGGTGAGAAAAAGTCACAGCCAGGGTTGTGTTCCCCTTAGTGGGACAGCAGTCGAGAGCACAGTGCATGAACGTGGGGCCTCTCCTTCTCCATGCAGCAGCTTTGCTGTAAAGGTGTTCTAAAAAGCTGGAAGTTTTGCTTTTCAGTTGGAAAAGACAAAGGTTCTGATTTTGCATTTTCATTTCTCTATTAGCTTGACAGTGCATTGAATCAGTAGCTGTCAAGCCATGAGTATTGCTTAAATAACTGCTATCTGTGCCTAAGATGTCATAATAGCTATTTCATTACTGTTGAAGGCCAAGATTGCCACGTTAGGGTCAAAGCACAGATATTTATTCACAGGCCTGGTTGCGATGCAAACTGTACTGACAATGTCACAAAAAGGTGGATGCTTTGATCAGCTGATTGGCTGCTTGCTTCCACTCAATATTCAGACACCTTGCATAATATTTTCTTGTTTGCTTTTTTTTGTGCTCCTGGACCTAAACATATTACAGAACAATTTCAACATGGGGGTTACCCCACATCTAACTGACACATGGCTTTTCCCCAGTGCCTAAGCTGCTGATTGTACCATGTATATCAAGCTGCGTGTTGCTGAGCCAAATTCAACTTTCCTTTTTCCCTTCTATCCCTTCCAAGAACTCGATGAGGGTCCAGACCAGCTACAAGAGGGCACAATCATTTTTGCCAGGCTCCTCAGAGTACCTCTGTGGCTAGAAAAGAAGCTGCTGAAAGCTGGGTGTGGTTCCCAGGTCTGCTGAAAGCCCTTCCAGGCCCAGGGAGAGGGAGGGACATCTTCAGTACTAAAATCAGGGACCACAAGATGGTGCTGCAGGAAAACATTTTTCCCTCCAAGGTTTTGGGTTCTGGAGAACTTTATTGATTTCTGCCTTTTACTATGTGGTTCATCAAGTCACAAAAAGGCAGATGGTGTACAATAGAGCAATGGTCACTCAGTAAAAAAGACAACATAATACAGCATATGATGACAAGGCTTTAGAAGACTTACAAGATATACAAACCATTGCTTGTGGCTTTAGCTCTGCTCTCTCTCCTATTGAACTGATAGAGAGTGAAACAAAAGAGCTCTCAGTGGAACATCCCTCTTTATCCTCAGGAAGATTAAATAAATACAAGGCTAAACAACTTGGCCCAGTGCTCAATAGCTGTGTCCAGGAGTGGATGCTGAGATGGGAGCTATGATAGGGCTTCAACAGCAGGACAGCTCTTTCATCTCATCACCCAGAGCCTGCACCATGTCTAATGGCAAAGGATTTGGCTTTCTGTTCCCTCTGAAACTGACCCACACCTTTAGCCACATTCCCTGAGATGAAAAGTCACAATGTTTTTTTGAAAGCTTTAAAGCAATATGAAATGACTTCATTACACTCTGGGTGATTGTGGCAATATCTGGTACTTCTCTGTTCTGACCTTTAGAAAGCTTTCAAAGTCATGAGAATTGAACTTAAAAAATAAATACAATGGAATGAGAGAATAGGTTTGAACTGTAAAGCTCAAAAATCCAAGGCCAAAAAGAGAATTGTCTTTAAGCAAAATCTCTGTGACTGGGGTGCTTGTATTTTTGAAGGCTTGAAGTTCAGTTCTGAGGCCTATTTTACCCAGCTGAGATCCATGCAATGCCGGGTAGTGCAGATACAGGAGAAGAATATACTTCTTTACTCAACAAATATTTTCCCAGCATGTTTCCATGTAAGGGATGTAATTTTTAAATGTTATGGTTGCTATGATCTTGCTGGCCTAGGCTTGGATGCACAGCTAAAATGCAGTGTAAAGGGCTCCCTGGAAAAGGTGTTTTATGTTCTCCTGTAAGGTCCCACAGGAGCAACTGGTTCTGTCTAATTCAATTGTGCTTCTGATGTTTGTGCCCCAAAACTTTTTTGTTCTAACCAAACACTGGGAAAAAATGGTTTCTGCCAGATGAAAGGGGAAAACTGTCCACAGCTGTACTGCTTTAACCTTCTAAGTTTCACTGTACTGCTTCCAAGTCCCTTCACAAAAGCCATGTTTCTTTCTGCACTGCTTCCTCACAGAATTCACTGTCCTGTGTGCATCTCCCATCCGAGGGGATAAATCTCTGAGCACGTGCGTGTGTTTTGTTCTGTGTCCAGGTAAGTGCAGTAGAGCTTCACTCTGCAGCAGCTGTTTCTCTGTAGCATCAACCACCACCTCTGTCCTGGTGGCTCTGAAGGTTTGGCTGTGCCAGCTGACACTCCGGGAACCTGGGAAGGAGGATGGCAATTCTCCAGGGAGCTCCCTCTACGGGGGAGTGTGGCTACAGATGCTCTGGTCCTGCTGCATCCATCTCCCTGCTTTTCAAGGAGGTGATTTTTCAGTCTGTTAGGCTACAGCTGTTCAATATTCCACCTAGTGTGGATCATCAGCTGAGTCAAAATGAAATTATTAAAACAACTTTCCTTTAGAAAGGAATCTTCTGATGCATGTGCTGGGCCTGCCATTTAGCACTGTGCTCTTGCCCAGGCTCCTCTTAAGGGTTTTACTGACTCTCCAAGCTTTAAACATTTTTGTATTCAAGGTAATTGATCCAGCTCTAAGACACAAGATGTGTGTGGCAAATGAGGGATGGAAAATCTAAGCAAGCACAAAGGACAGAATCAGTGCTTAGGACTTAGGGCACAGCTGGGAGATCCAGCAAGATAATGCACAGATATAAAATGCTCTTGCATACATTTCCTAATGGGAAAGCCCTGCTTCAGTTAAATGCCCCAGGTAGGCAGAAATATTGCCAAAAAGCAATTTTTTCAATTAAACATGGCCTTATGAACTGCAGAAGCCCATTGTGGTTGGGTGTGTGGTGTGTCTTTTCCCCTGATCTTCAAGGAAGGACAAGGAAAAGTTAATTCCTCGTTCTAACATGGCGTGCATTGACAGCTGATATTTTAACTTATATTTCTCAGATACCAAAGTGGTAACTTTAAATAATGATAGAGCTCAGTTTGAAGGAAGGAGCTCTTATGGTCTCTATGAAAAATTGTCAGAAGCAAGGAAACTTGAGAGCCTGGGGAAAAGCAGTAATTGGGGTGCTCTTGACCCATTGTTTTGATGTCACAGTAAGTGACCCAGGTCAAGCTTTTGAGTAGTGGATAAGCATGGCATGTAACTGTTATGGTGATCCTCATTCGGAGCAGCCCTAGAATGCCATAATGAGTATGTTTAAGCCATGAAAATCTGGGGTTGGGGCACATCAGCGAAAGACCAGGCTGTGCAAGCTGGAAAGGAGGAGAAGGAAGTTCATGGGAAAAATGACTTTGTGAAAAATAGCATGGAACCTTTCACTAGAATGCAACAGAATGTTATTCATATTTTCCCTTTGCAATTTATTTTAGATATATATGAACTTACTAAAAGTCTGTCACGCAACTGCTACAAGCATTTATCTTATTTTTCAATCTATAAGCTTAATCGGTTATTCATTTTGGTTTGGAGTTTTTTTGTAAACATAACTACAATTAATCATAACTCATCAGCACAGCTAGCTAGAAAACAAAAGGTTAACAGCAAATTCTGTTTTACTGGTTAAAGATGCTGCTATAGCAGCATTTGCTCAAATGGTTGTTTTACACATGCAGTGGCATCATCCAGTTTAAATCCTGCTGTGTTTCTTTGCCAACAACTGCTAGTGAACATTTGCCCACCTTCCCTGCTGCTAAGTAGTATCAGGATTAGATGCAGGGAGGCGAACAGGCTTACAACTTCATCTGTTGGCACCACAGGAATGCAGGAGCAGAACAGCATGGCAACAGGGAAAACTTTCAAAATCATCAATTTTAAGGTCTTGCCTCAAAATGACTATTTCCTGGCTGGGGGTGGAGGGGAAAATGGGGGGTGTGAGGATAGCTTTCCCCAAATGTGCAAGGAAAAAAAAAAAAAAGAAAAAGCAGCAAGAAAATATTTCTCAGATAAAGACATGATGGGTGTTTATTTATTATGCAACCTACCAGGCATGTGAATCCCTCCAAAACTGTATTGGGAAGTAGATTTTGACATGGGAGGACTGCCTGTCAAGAAAACACTGAACTTATCCTGCTCTGTTGGGAATAAAAATTTAGGGAGCTTTAATACATCTTGGACTTTTTGAAGATGATGGATAGCTTGCAGCAACAGGCATTTTCCTCCCCTCACCAAAGGATGCCACTTTTCCCTCAGTACTTAGCAAAAGTCTCTTTGAATGACATGATTATAGAGAATCACATTCTGAGCAGAGACTGGTAGAGACAGACAGCTGGATTTTCTGAGCATTTATATTGGCCTCTGCCTGTGCTTAAAAACAGCTGAACCCCTACATTTCTTATCTCTAAGGCTGGGCGCCTCTCTGACCTTTTCAACCACCTGTCTGTGCTTATGGGCAGAGCAGGAATGTAATGTGCCAAATGGCCAGAAGACAGGAAAAGGTGCCTCTTTCCACTGAATGCCTCTGCTGGAAGGTCTCACTGTGCTGGTTAGATCCAAACGTGTTCTACACTGGAGGAGCTGGGCTGCACCCCCTTTCCCAGCAGAGCTTTCCCAGCTGGCTGGCAGCAGGGAGTTGAGCTGGGAAGTGGGGTAGCAAGCAGATATTGCTTTTTAACGATAAACATAGCTTTAATGGCTCCTCTTAGGTTTTTAAAGTAGCAGAGTACAGAGTTAAACAAAGAAATAATCTGTCTCACATCCTCTCTTTTCTCGTTGTTTGTCCTCTGTACACACGTGGTAGGCATCTCTGTTATTAACTCTGAGTTTGAGTCTCCTGTGATTTGTCTGATGGTAGTGATACCTGTTCTTTATAGTATTTCACCTCCCCTGCTCAAACAATGCTCAGCTATGGCACCAAACAATCAATTTAAATTGTGCATTAGCAACTACAAAGTAATCAGGATTTTTTTTTTTTTTTCTCATATTAAAATAGATGGTGACAAACTAGGCTGACAGCTCCAAAGCAGCTGTTATGGTCTGAAGTAACAGTGGTGTGCATTAAAGTGCTATTGACCACATATTTATCCAATAGACCTAACAGCTCTAAATTAGCTGTTATGATCTATCAATTAAGTAATATATACTGTTAAGAATGCCAGGATAAACCCTAAGGAATTATTGTTACCTACTGCAGCAATTTTCATATTCTTATTCTTCAACAAACTTTTTTTCTTAGAACAATTGCTTTTCTATTTGCTTAATGCTGTTAATAAGAAGCATACATCCCATACTGAATGACATGCTTTGAGTTAGGAAAGTCTGCAGAAAATACTGTGGTAGGTTTAAAACATCATCTGTAAATGAGTTAGAGTTCTTACAGCATGAATCTCACATTTATGCAATTATTTGGAACAGCAGCAAGATGCATTAACAAATAACTGAATTTTCCTTGTTTTATGATTGTATCTTTACCATCCAGAGGATTGTTCAGTTTACTGTGATCTTCTCGTGGGCTGATATTCAGGGCAGGATGTTCAGGTCCTAGCACAAGTATTGTGAGTAGTGCAGCTCCCCTGACCCTTACCTGCCCCAGCTGCTTTGCTGTTTCAGCACTACTTCTAGTTTTAGAGCTGATCTGGTGCTACCTGCAAGACCAGTCCTTTGGGTTTCCAAACCTTTTGATCATGTGCCCCTATCAGGAAAATGTTTTTGAGCATGCACCCACACTACTACACCCTCTAAATTATAAATGTATTATATACCTTATAAAATACACACACAAAATTAAAAAAGGATGAGATAAAAATGGAATAAACACTGGGGGTTGTTTTTATTTTCATTTTAATGGTGTAAAAACCATTTTCTCCCTTCCAGTGAATTGTCTTGTGTACCCCCTTGAGTGCAAGCACCCCACTTAGGAGACCATTGCATTAGTGTAGTACAAGGACAGACCTCACTTTCCCTTATTTAAATATAGTCTTCTGTGCTGGAATTCTGTCTCCATTTTTGTTTCTCCCCACATAGACATCCCAGTCGTGTAGGAAACAATGACCAATGAGACAAGTAAATTACTTTTTCTCCCCCATTCACTCTTCACCTTGTTATTAAGCCAGTTACAGATATAGCAACTTAATGACCACTATGAACAAGATAGGTAGATCATAATTATTCTGAGTACATCATGTAGTCAGACTGCTTTAGTAAGCCCCTGTAATCTGTACTGAAATTTGGGGTTACTCATCATTACAGGGTAGGGAAGGTGTTATCTGGTCCTGCCCTGAAGTTCCATATGCAGTCAGCTTCAGAGTCTCATAATTTGCTTCTCTACTTCTTTATTTTAAGGAAATTTTGCTCATGCTTCCCCGTTAGTGGGGATGGGACGTGCCTGAGCCAGGTCTCATGCTGGCACACATCAAACATCCCTCCAGCCAGTGCCTTTCACATCCACACCTGGCTGGTAATTGTCTTCCAGGGTGTGAACTAGATTTTGACCCTGCATTGGCCTCCTCCTAGCTGTCACTTCCTGGGCTCAGTGACTCCAGGGAAATGAAAGTACTCAGGCCAGGGGTTTATGTCACAGGCTGAAGTGAAGGGAGGTAGAGCTTTCTCTACAGACAAGGCTCCTGAAGGCTCAAAGCTCTTAGGCCTGTTTTACTCATAGTTACTGCTGTTGAGCAAGTAGACAATTCTGTCAGTCTGCCTAAGTCTAGCCTCAGAGGAAAGAGTAATTATTTCTTCATTCAGTCAAACAACCAGCTGAAAAGGGTTTCAGGTCCTTTCAGATTTGATTGTCTCCTTACAAGTGCTATGCACCTGTTGACAGCAGTGTAGGCAAAACCTACTATTAGTAGATTTCTCTGGGTTTGTGATGGGCTCCTCCTTGTCTCAGAAGGTTTGTTGTATAAAAGTATGTTATATAAAAGTATTCTTGGAAGAAGAGGTTTTAAGAAATAGTTTGGAGGAAGAGATTGAGATTGCTGCCTGGAAGGTGTTTGCCAGCAGCCATTTGCTGACTGATCCAGGTGAAGATGATAAAGCTGATTATTAGGCCACTGCACCTGGGTGAAAGGAAGGCAAAAAACAAGGTAGGAGAGCAGAAACAGCATGGATTGTGCAGGGAGGGTAAGGTGAGATAAATAACAAAAGGTGGCAGTGTTGAGGAATACATTTAGTGCAGGTAGCTTGAGGTGAGCTGTTTCTGTGTTATTGTACTGTGAATAAATTCCTTGATGGAATGAGGCATCTGAGACTCTGCTATGGGAACCCTGGGGGCGAGCTGGTAAGGAAACCTGCTGTGAGTGTGGGGGAGTCAAGAGGGGACCTGTTGGGTTACTGGAGCTGCCACTGGACTGGGAAGGATCTGTGGTCCCAGCAGTGAGAATAGAGCTGGTTCTTTTGCTCATTGATTAGACTGGGGGGATGGGGAAGGAGAGTAAACGGAATGAGCTTATATTGCTTGGCTTAGCCATGCACTTCCTTCTGATGGCTTTATTCCTTGTGGTGGTAGCTTGGTGCTTGCTTTATCCCTTTCCCAGAGAGGAAAGGGCAGCTTGGTTAGTGCCAGCTGGTTTGTGTGGCCTCCTAGACAGAGTAGGCAACCGAGGGAAGAGTGAGAGAACCCCCCCTTGGTGGAGGATGTGTCTGGGGAGGAGGTGTATGTGGATGACAGAAGGTGGGCTGCTGATGGATTGGCTCTTGTGCAGGGGAGTTCTCTTGGCTTGCTTGTGTGGAAGGGTGGAGCATTCAGTCTACCTTACAGAGAGCTCTCTCATGGCTAAAAAGAGAGTGCTGGTTGTGTATCTAGAGAGCAGTGAGCAGATTTGAGGGGGCTTGGAGTCCTGCTCTTGGTTCCCTTTTGTCAGCTAGTGAGCTCTGTGATGGATCACAAACCAGTTTGTGACTACAGCAAAGCAGGATTGGAAAAGTCAGCTGTTCTCATCTGACCCAGGGTTTCTTACAGTTTCTCTAAATGGCTTTCCAAGACACCTGGTACTTTCTTGATTGTGATGTGGTACTAAAATCTATTAAGAGGACATCTGAAAGGTGTAATATGAGGAGAGGAAGAAGTATTTGTATTTCTATCATAATCCAAGCAAAAATAATACTTAGTAGATAGAGGTTTGTGAAAATCTGCTAGTGCTGTTAGTCATTACCATCAACTCCTCTGTTTAAAATGATGGGGTCTGGGCTCTGAGACCACAAGGGTCTGTGTTCAAACAACTTGACCACTATCATCCTGAGATATTAGATGAAGGACATATGTTGTTGCAGAATTTAACTGGGAGATGGGCTTGTCAAGATTATATTTGCATACGATTCCACAGGAAAAAAAAGTGTAGGCTATCAAAGCTGCTGCAATTAGGGTTTGGCTCTCAATCCAAAATATTTATGAATTGACACTGGTGTTGTAAGTCTCTAATGAACCATTCATTCACAAGTTTGATTACTAAAAAAATATCATTTACAGAAGAAATAAGTTATGAAGAAATCAACTTTCATATAAGAAACCCTGGAAAACAAGACCACAAATGACAAAACATAGTATTTAGAGCCCAGATGGCTGCATAAAATAAATAGCCATTTCCCTGGTGGAAGCATAGGCAATTTGGCTGTGTGAAGCTACAATTCCAGCAGAGATCCTTGAAACAGATGTTAATATTGCTTGTGCATGGAAACTTTACTAAAATGCAAGATGTTCAGGTAACATGAATGTAATAACTGATGACCTCGAATTTCTTTGTTTGTAGGAAATATGCACTTAAAACCATAAAGTGGCCATTGTAGAGCCTGGAATGTAAATATCTGTATACATGTTACAATGAGCTTAAGTATGTGGCTGCCTAAAAGATTTGAGACATTTGGTAATTTTCCTTTTGCTGCTGTAACTGGTATCCCAGTGAAATATTTTAAACCAATAAGAAAAATTCAAGCTGAACATGAACATAGATGGATAGGCATAGATGGATATAAAGGTATACTGTCTTTGACTGTCTAGAGAAGAAACAAGAATCCAAACACCTTCTTCATGTCACATTAACTTTAAAACTGCCCTGCGTTAATGTGTTGTCTTCATCAAGTCTGCATTATCATTTGTGATGTACCTGGTCAGGCTAAGTAAGCCTCTAATTTTAATAGAAGCCAGCCCTACTGATCTTTCTCTGGTGGTTACATCCTTGACTTAAGCTTAGCCTGAGAAATATGACCGATGGAATACATATTCTGGAGGCAATTCTCAGAGTTTCTCAGTGGAATGTGTTCTCTTCATAGAGTAAGAAAGAAAAGTGGCAAAAATGGAATTATTTTGAAAAAATTATGGTTCCAGTTCTGCTTCAAAAGCTCTTGTGTTGTTTTGGCACAAGACTCCCCTGAGTGGCAGCAGCAAGGCACATCTCTTATGGCTTGCACTTGTGTAACCCTCTGCTGCTTGCTCCACTGGAATCCTGTTCCATGGACACCCTAAATATAGAACTTGCACAATGATTTAGTGTGTCCCTGGGTCGCTAAAGGGAGTGCTGTCAGCAGCTCTGGTGCATACAAGATCAGGGAGCAAGGGCCTTGTTTTGGAGCAGTAACGAGCTGCAGAGGTTACAACACCACTGAACAAAGACTACATTAATGCTGCTGGGACTAAGGAAAAGATTGACATTTACTCCATGAATTCTGGGTGAGCTGTCCAGAGATCAGTGGGTAGTGATGAAGCCTGAGAACAGGCTGTTTCCCCCCTTCCCCTGTTTGATCCAGAAGCAGAGGTTCTGAGCAGAGCACTTTGAGCAATAGCCAGTGGGCAGAGCACATACCTAGACTATGAGAGATTAGCATCCAGTTCTTTCTCAGCCTGAGGTGATTCACCCCCCACAAGGGTGTTCCAAACTATGGGTGTTCTAGGGAAATCTGTCATTTGCACAGCTGTGCTCAGAATCCAGTGAGGAAATACCAGAGCTCATTGCAGTGGGGTCAGGATTAGTGGTAGTGTCGTTAAAATACAGCCTACTACGAGGCTGAGTCAGTAAGAATTCAGTGTTCTTGGATGTGAGGGACCACTGTTGACACAGGAAGTCGTGGTATCCATGTCAGTGTCTCATCGTGCTCATTGTCATGATGTCTGAGCTTTCTGGCAACCTCCCAAGATTTGGGCTGATTTCAAGGTCCCCAAAGTGAAGCAAATGGAAAGCATATAGCAGCTGTCTGGGTAAAACAAGAAATGTCCCTCTCTTCTCAAAAAGAATAATATGAAATTCTAGATCCAAATTTTGATTCTCCTATATTGGAACAATTTCAGTAGAAGACAGTTTTGTCTTTACTATGTGGTTCAGAGCAACAGATTTATTACTCGGGTGTGTCTACTGACTTCAAGATACCCCAGTAGTCTCCCACATCAGACTAAGTTAAATTAGGAAAAGGAAAGAGAGAAAATACCCTATAAAGATTAAGGGTGAAAGGACCTTAATGCTTGAGGAGAGATGAACAGGGTATGTAAGGGGTTGTTGCAACCCCCATTGCAAGGGATTTGACAGCGTGTGGCAGAGAGCTGCTGTTTGCTGGATAGTGTTGGAACTGCTCAGCTAGAAACCATGTCCTCAATTGTTTGTGTTGAGCAGCCTCTCCCTTGAACAGGCAGCAGACATGTGCTCTCTTGATAAAGGGGGCTCTGGAACCTCTCCCCAGCCTTACACCTGGTTCTGAGTGATGTCATTGGACAGCTCAGTGGCACAAGTGGGATCTGAAAGAATACCACTTATTGCAAGAGTAAAAACTCTTTGTCTTCCAAGGATCGGAGTCTCTTGGTTAGAGTGGGGGAAAGGGGATAGAGCACTGTAATTCAGAATCCTAAATCATTCACTTGGCTGCTCTCCTTCTGAGTCGCTCCATCTCTGCTACATTTTCCCCATTTGTAATAACAGACATATGCCTATGCAGGAAACTGATATCTTCAGCTAAAAGTCTAGTATAAAATATATATTTTCTAAGAAAGCATCAGAAATCTTTCCAAAAAGAAATAGCTTTACTTCATGCTAAATTGCAGTGCCTCTACTGTCATATGATACTGCTTCTCCACCACACCTAAGTTAGCTGAGTCAACAAGCTGAACACTGCACATCCCAGTATTAATTTCAGCAATCTTGACACCTCTGTATCATACTGTTACACTTCTTAACTCAGCTGTCAGCATGCAGTGAATGTGGCAGTACTGTCAGCTCACACAGAATAGGGCTTAGTATCTCAAGGAGACTGTTTGGTACACTCACTCAGAGAAATTTCATTTTCACGTGCTTTCTACATTTACAATAACAGTGGGCCAGGTTTGCCACTCTTATATGTTAATGTCTAGTGCTAATACTGTGTTAAACAAACATGTACTTGCTGATTCTTCCTCTCTAAAGGGTCCCTTTGTTTGATACAGAACCAAAAAGTCATTCCTTCAGTTTTAGAGGAAACACGCATCTATTTATAACTCTTTCAGCTGGGACACCTGTTAGTCTGACCAATGAGACAATAAAATCAGACCCAAATTGCTTTATTCAGTAAAGATAAGTAGATAAAATCACAGAAAATAAAGTCACAGAAGAGTAAATTCTTGTTCTGTTCACAGCTGTTTAATGGAATTGCCTCTTGTGAAAGCCACAGCTGCTCCAGGGGGCTCTGGAGCTGCAGCAAGGCTTGGTCTAAGCATCCAGGGCTGCCTTCAAAAGTGACCTTAATTGGAACATGCACCTACAACTAGGCCAGGCTACTGAGCATTGACAAACCACCCTGGTGCCCTTTGGTTGGAAGCTCAGCTGAGGGCTTTGGGTGCAAAGGGCTGTTTGCTGGCAGATGCTGTCTCTCAGGCTGTAGTAGATCTTGTGCAATTTTCTGTATTCTGCCCCTTAAGGAGCATCAGTACATTCCCCTGCTGCCAGTGAGCAGTGTCCTTACAGTTTGGCAGAGCTTTGCAAAGCAGGCTCTTTGCTTGGTGTGTGTGTGCTATTGGCATCTTGTGTCTGCAGTAATGGGCTCGCATCTTTGCAGGTTCAGTCACTTGTTAGACATGGATCCAATTCTCCCATTTGTGAGCATTCTCAGGAGTTAAACAGGCTTTTTTTCCCCTGTACTCACTTGGCTTCTACTTTGAAACTCCACCTTCAGCTTATGCCACACACAAAAGGACTCCATTTTCCATTTCTAGATGAGAAAATAAACCCCCTTATCTTGCAGGGAAATTGGGAAAATAAGTCAATTGGTGTATTGGAAATGGTCTGACACTGCACTGGAAAACACAGGAACAATGCTGCTTTAGAACTTGGACTAAATAGTATGCAAAAAGTAAGGGTCTAGACCAGTAATGAACAGTGACGGAAGGAGAAATTATTGAATCGTTGCTCATTTAGTGAACGTGATTCCTGCTGTGCACTGGATAAAATTGGCCCTGTGGGGAAAATAGAAAGACAAGGATAATTCTTACAAAAAGAGGAATGACTTACAGTTGCAGAAAGAAGCTTTTATTTAGCATTTCCTCACTCTTGAGTGATAAGTATGGCCATCCAAAAACATTTCTGAAAATGGTGTGTGGGTATTTGATTTGGGTGATTTTCCAGCTTTTGAAAGAGAATTGAATATAAAGCAATTCTCTCCTGAGGCATTGTCCTAATACCTGCTGGAGATGCAAGGTGCTTAAAAGTGCTGAAATGCCTAAACCCACAGAGATCTCCCACACTCCAGCTAAGGGAAGCTGCCCAGATGGTGTTTATCACCTTCTGCATGGGTACATATTGGGGGAGATATGAGCTTTGTCACGAGCAAATGGAGCTTTTAACCTGGTGGATGCAGGAGCCCATAGGGGAAGTCACTAGATCTGGGTGGACACTCAACAGAGTCCCCATCCTGGTTCTTTCTCACTTTTAGATTGGTGCAATCAAGGAATGAAGCTGAAAGACTTGACTATCCTTTGATGAATAAATTGGTTTGTGGAAAGCAGAGTGGATTTTAACTTCCTAAATGCCAATGGATTTTCATAGGGACAGCACAAAGCAGCCTTCTCTTAGATTCCAAACCTTATCCAAAATGTGTTTGCTGAAGTGGCTTCATTTGGAATTTTTTTTTTTATGTTGAAGAAGAAATTGCTAGTTTTTTTACAGGTTAAATTGTTTATTTCCCCTTATTTCATCTTTGGAAAATGCAGTGCTTTGGCTGAAATTCTCTAAAATGCCCACTGTGAAAACTTCAGCCCAAATAGTTATAATTGAGATAAATTGTAAACAATTGAATGCAGGATCTTCTAATGAGAGGTATCAAGGAATATTAATAATAGATATTATTTCCAGCCAAGCTTGTAATAATACATGATAGGATATTTAAGGTAAAGAGATGCAAGCACAAAGTGAGGCACATGTATGTACTCATCTTTTACATTTTAATGGAACTAATTAATGAGGCTGGCATGCTTTTGAAAATGCTTTAATTTATTCTTTGATTAAAAAGTAGAAGTCTCTCATTAGTGCAAAAATATCTTTTCTGAGTTACGCTTCTGGAGTGTATAAAACAGATCAGTGCTGATATAAACTGGGAATTTCAAAATTATTGTTTACACTGCATACTATTTCTGCATCATTCATTGTGGATTTACATCATAATTAGTTTGCTCTGTTTTCCCTGCAGTGAGCTTGACTTGAAATGGGAAACTCCTTTGGATTTAACTATTGCACCTGATTGCTTTTTTATTTTCATACTTTGGCCATAAGACATGTATGTTATTTTTTATTTCTTTGAGAAGGAGTTAAAAAAACCAAAACACTTCTTTATTTGATTTAGCAAATTATTTCTTTTCAGTTTTGCTCAGTTTTAGGTAAGGTGACCTTTGCATTTGTGGAATAGTATTTTGATTATAAAACACTGCTTTGGCTAGCTCACAGGCTTTTTTGCATGTACCTTAATTATATTATTCCCCTGAAGACCTCATTTGGGGAAAAAGGATCTACTGCAGCAGTTTCTCTTTAATACCAGGTTCTGTAATTAGTATCTTCCTTCTACTTACGATTTGGATAAAACATTAATTGATATTAAATACCGTGTGTGTGTAGGGCTGGGGGTGTTCCCAGCTGAAGCTGAGTTCATGGCAGTACCAGGGGATGGCTCTGCAGGGGGACTGTAGTTGCACCTTTGGATAAATGTGTGATTCTGATACTTCTCTGTCTTGCTTTAATGGATGAAACTCTCCCCAGGCTAGAGGGTTTATGAGGACTTTACATTGCTAAAACATCCTTGAGCTAAAGCTAGAATCCTGATAGCTTTTGAGAATTTGATCTAGATAGTAAAAAATCTGTGTTACATAGGCCCAGAGAAGCCCTGTCGCTCCTGTGCCAGCCCCCTGCCCTTCTGCAGGTTGTCCCTCCCCTGTGGCTGGAGCAGGAATGTCCCTGGTCCGGGCAGGGCTGTCCCAGCCCTTCTCACCAGCCCTCACCTTTCCTTCACACCTGACACCTGCAAAGCAGCAGGGGAGGGAGGTCGGGGTGCAGGCTGAGGGGCTCCTGCTCTCTGCCAGCTGCCCAGTTCTGTGTGTTGTCCTCTCCTTTATCCATTGAAGCCAGCAGGGAAGTGAGGAGGAGGAGGAGGATGGTGTGCTGACAGCTCCAGAGCGCCGAGCTCCGCCTCAGAGCAGCTGCGACTGCTGAAACCCAGCAATGGATTGTTGCCTTCAGGCTGTCCTTTTTCAGCTTTCTGCTACAGAAAGTTCAGACTCTGAAGTGAATTTACAGCCTTCCTCACCTTTACTTACCCCTGTTTTGTGGCTGGGAAGATGATTGCAAGAAAGGGGGAGAATTTTCCTTCTAGAAAGGCAGGATAAGATCCAGAGCATCTTGTAGGCTGAGCAGAACAGATGGGAAGCATACTGCTTTGCCCTCCTCAGCAGGTTAGAATCTGGTGGCTTGTGTATGAGATTTAATGTGGATATGAATAAATAATAGAGAGAAGTGAAAGAAATATTTGCTCAAAAAGGAGTTTACAGAATGATATGCTCTACTGATAAATCAGTCCAAAAATACCTCCTTGTCAAGACTCATTTTTCAGCTCTTTTGACAGCAGCAAGTGTCCCAATTTGAAAGACTCTCTGTGGATTTCAATCCCACTATTCCTCCCTGTCCCAGCAATGTTACATATCCCAGTTTCCTAATACAGGGCTCTTTCTCACATAAGGAAAATAAATTAGCAATTTAGAAAGGCTGACCAGAGACCATTCATCGAAGAGGAGTCCAGAGTTGTGTGAGTGGCAGCACTATCTTACAAATTCTATAAATATTGGTGTCAGCCCATGCACATCTTCCTTGGATTTTGCTTTTTTTTTCCTCCCTATATTATACACCAACATGGGTAGCAAAATATGAAAAAGAGGAGACAGCCGAGATTAGGGGCTGGAAACATTTTCACAGCAGTATCTTGTCAGCTTTCCAGCACACTCTGACTTATCGAGATCCAAACACTCACAGCTGGTGCATATTTTAATGCCAAATGACTGGCATGGCTGAAATTGGAATTCACAGTCTCTCAATGCACCGTACTAGTGCATTTAGTCAGCACATTGCTTTTGTGTGACTCTTTTAAAGTTAAGTTACATTTCAATGAGGGTATTTTTATGGAGGCACTGTGAACTTGCACGGAAGAGTGTGCAGCTTGGTGTGCCAAGTGGTTCTATGTCTGATTAAAATTAGAAGTAAAACAACATGAAAAACCCTTCTAATTTACTGCCCTAAAATTGTCAATTAGAGCAGTGCCAAGCAGTCTGGCAAGAGCTCCTGTTCTTCCAAAAGGCAGAAGAGCAGTGCCAACTCTGAAGCAAAGGAAAAGGAGGAAATATTTGTCAACTCTATCCAATAACTGGTCACGTAATAATTGGGCAGTAAATTCTCCAACCTGAGTTGTTTGGCTGATGGTTGGAACAATGCCTGTTTGGGGGGTGGGGGAAGTTGGAGTTTGCTTAGAGGTTTTTTGGGTTTCATCTTTTACTTCCTTTTATTTTTTTGTGGGGATTTTTTTTTTTTGGTTTTGGGTTTTTTTTTTAGTTTGGTTTTATTTTGAGGGTTTATTTAGTTTTTAAATCTTTTCATCAGTGCATTCTTTTTCATTGGAATTGTGATAGGTTGCTGTGTGACTCTGTGCTGAGATGAATGTTCTACACTGCCATGTTTCCTGAGCAGCTCAGTAAATAATGTTGCATTGTCTGTGAAATTTGAAATAACCATCAATTTCCCACATTGACACTAGAGGAAGGGTTTGGGGACAAGCTGCTTTGGCAGGGTGATAGCTGCTGTATATCCATCCTCTAAAATTCAGTGGCCAGAAACATAAATTGTGGCCTCCCAGTACCTGAAGGGAAACTACAAGATGGAAAGGGACTATTTACAAAGCATGAAGCAACAGGACAAGGGGGAACAGCTTCAAACTGAACAGAGAGTAGGTTTAGATTGGATATTAAGAAAAAAGTATTTTCTGTGAGGGTGGTGAGGCCCTGGCACAGGTTGCCCAGAGAAGCTGTGGCTGCCCCATCCCTGGAAGTGTTCAAGGCCAAGCTGCACGGAGCTCTGAGCTCTGGGATAGCGGAAGGTGTGCACAGCAAGAGGGTTAGAACAAGGTGATCTTTAAGGTCCCTTCCAAAGCAAACTTTTCTATAATTCCATGACTTCCCTTTTAGGAAGCGCATTTCAGGTCTGTAGTAAGACCTTGCCTTGACTCTGGGCCCCTGAACACGGCCAAGAGTCCCACTGTGGGGTCATGGTCCATGGCCCAAGGGGTCCTGCAGCACAGCTCTGGAGATTGTCAGCTGTAGGGGGCTCCTTTGGTATCATCCTTTTAACAGTATTGCTGGAAAGGGTTGTTACATGCAATGCTGTGGTGTTTGGAGGGAGCCTTTCACAGATTTAGAAGGTCCCAGACACTGTCTAAATTATTCTAAAGTCATGGAGCAACTCAGATTTTGTTCATTAACATTCTTGCTAGACTATGAAATGAATTGAATCCAATTCAATGGAAGCAAGATCCCGAAATGAGAGATACTTTTGAACTATGCAATTCTACAAGAGTTTTCTTCATGCGTTCCTTATGTTTGCAAACAATTATCACACTTGAATAATTTGACACAGAAGCTGGAAACAGATCATTACTTCTATTATGCCCCAGATTGTGTAGAACTCTATTTTTTGACCTGCTATATTTGCTTTTCTTTTTTTAGTTTTTAAAATTTTGTTTCCAATCCTAGATTTCAGTTCCTCTTAATGACTACTTAATGACTACTACTAGATTCAGGCTTTAAGGATGAACGAAACAAAATATATTGCATGTACCAATGTTAAAAACTGGTTAATGAACCATCCCAGCAAAAAAAATTGGGGCTGGAGGAGGTGGGTGGAACCACAATACTGAAGGTAAATTATGACTCTATCAAGAGCAGAGTTAAGTCTGGGAAGTTATTGAAGAACATGTGGAAAAGAAAATAAGCAACAGGTGGCACAGGACACAAAGAAGAACAACAGAGGTATCTGGGCCAATGCTCTCACATGCTGTGCTGAACAGGGTGACTAATCCCTGGCATTAACTTCTTTCCCTTCCCGTGTAAATCTGTGCCAGGAAAAAAAGATGTTTGAAAGAGGGGCAGGGTGATATGGTAAAACTCTGAAGAGTAAGTGGGAAGTAGAGACAAAGGGAAAGGACTTCAACTTGTCCCACAATAGTAATTGGGGTTTGTTTTGGTTTGTGAGTTTGGGTTTTTTCTGGGAGGCTGGTCTGAGAAAATGAGAACCAGAGCAGCTGGCATTTGTGCCTGGTGTGTGTCAAGAGCTCTTGCCTCAGGAACTAGAGAGGTTCAAAGCTGGGACCTCAGCACAGCCTGAAGTCTGACTACTTGTAAAGAAAAACAAACCACAGTGTCCAGTTTTCGCTCCCTGAGGTTCAGTGCATGTGCACCTCACAGAGGTCTTAAGAGGAGTTTCACTACCTTAAAGAAGCAAGATCAGAATGTGTATTTTACTGCTATTATCAAACATGATACCTATGGCATAGGGAAATGGCAGTGCTGCAGTATGGGGTACCTGGCCTCTGTTGCACGTTTAGACTGGTGCCTCCCAGTGTTATGGGACAACTTGTTAAGGTATGAAATTGTGAGAAGAAAATGATTAATTACTTTGCACCCAGCAGTTGTAGCAAAGCTATCATAAAGACATCTTTGGCACTCAAGAAAAGCTGAAGTAGCACAAGGACTGAATTGTCCCCGTTCTCCACTTGCAGCCTGCATGCTTTGCCTCTTGCAAGTCCCATCCTGCACGAGTGCAGAAAGAATTCTCTCCGTTCAAAAGGCCAAGCCCCTACTAAATAGTCTGGGTCAGCTGTGTGTTTGTGTCCCAAGTTCAGTGGGAGCAGTATTAAGGGCATGATGGGCCAATTAAAAGGTTTTGGCTTAAACATTTGCATTTTACTCTTTATTTCAGATTCATGTTGCCTTCTCAAGCCCCCCCATTCCTGCATCAATTCAAAGACATAATATGTGCCAACTGTAGTTCTTTATATGTCTCTGGAATTCCAGATATTTAATGAGTTTTAACATAATTTATTACCAGTAGAGAGCAGTCTGAGATTAGAATTAATATCAGACATTGCATGAAGAAAATACCATGGTTGAGCCATCCATACAATACATATTGAAGAATTGAACTTCTTAATTTTTAAGCATACATCATGTGTATTTGTAAAAGTTGCTTATTTTTGCCAATTTGGTCTTTAAAGAGCAAACATTTGAAAAATTTGTATATAGCATAAAGTGAAGGAAGAAGCGATAGTGTTCTTTACAGTTTGAATTTTAAAGGTGTGACTGGAGGTAACATTTCTGTCTCTGCCTTACCTTGTTCAAAAGCAGATCTGCTGTAAACAGTATTTGTGGTTCATGGTTTTCCTTAGTTTCTGAGCTTGAAACTTTCCTTGATGAACAGTGTGTAGGACATTATATTGTTGCCTTCATTTCAATTTATTTACATTGTTTTTAATAGTTTTCAAGTTACAAACATGAAGTCTGTTTTTCATCAGTAGCATCCTACAGAGTATTTCAGTCATACTGCTGAAAGATGAACAAAATAAGAATCATTGCCAAAATCAATAAACTGAATTATTGACTTTCAATCCTGTCCTGTTTAGAAGGCATTAATCTACATGCTAAATCATATCATCATTGCAATTCTGTTCATCTTGCAGTTTTCATCATTTTTTGGACCATGCCTTCTAGTTACACTAGTTTTTTGGGGTTTTTGGCCTTGGGGGTTTTGGGTTTTTGGGGGTTTTTCTTTGTGCTGTAAGGGCCTGTCTTCAAATCCTGTCTTGTTTTGTTGTTTCACCCTACAAGATAGTCAATGCTCTAATTTTACTGCGTTATCCAGCAAACGTATGCAGCTGTTAAGGGTAGATCTCCAAAATCTCTAACTCCTGAGTGGAGTTTTTCTGGAGGCAGCAGCAGCAGCGTACCTAGCCATATCCAGAGAAAGATCTGCTTGTGATGTACAGTAAGTATGCTTGTGTGCCTGGAACGGGATCTAAACAGATTTGGATTTATTTTTGTTGGATTTTTTTTTTTTTTTTTTTAGGTTCCCACTCTCTTAAGACTGAACCTCACTTCTTGTGCACTTTTCTTGTGGTTGCATGGATGGACATCTTGTGCCAGATGGGGATGAGCTCTCCTGCTCTGTCCCATGAATCGTGGGCATGGAAGTGCAGGGTTCTACTTAACCCACCAGCTCCCTGCACAGGGCAGAGCAAGCCCGTGAAGCTCAAGTGCAGTTCAGTCTTTTCACATAAGCCTCTTACGTGTTCAAAACAGAAATCAGTGCATGACTGAGAGGTTCATATGTGGCTGGTCAGGTGGTTCAGCAGAAGAAAGCATGTAAGAGCAGAGCCAAATGCAGTGTTAACACCTGTCTCTGGAGAGATGAAAGAGTAGGTGTGTCCTGTGTACAATCATTACTGTAGGAACAAAGAAGCATGACCCATCCTTCCAAATGTCTAATCCAAGTCAGCTCCTTTCATCACAGCCTTTTAAGAACTCTACAACAAAGTTCAGTTTGCTTTCAACTCCACCAGACATCAATAGGCCCATGTGGGTCTACAGGAATCTTTCTAGGCATAAAAACTTACTGATAACACAACTTCATTTACATGGAATCATTTAGCCCTTAAAGCCATGGGAGGCGTGTATGGCCTGATGAGGAGCCCTGCACAGCTGTGTTTGCAAGTCTTGGTGGGATAAAGTGAGGTCAGCACCTTTTATTCACAGACTTGGTGATGTTGAATTGGTAAGGGAAATCAATCCCAAATAAGAGTTTGATTTGTGCTTTGCTTGTCTATAGAACCCCAGTGCACCAGTTTGAGGAACAGCATAGATTAGAGGTGTGTTGAACTGTTATTCACTTACTTTTGCAGGCTTCTAGGAAGCCCATTTGGGAAGTGGCTTAATTTCAAGGGGGTAATGAAGAGAAGTTCTAAAAGAGCACAGTTATAATGGAAAGAGAACACAAAAGTTAAGGGAACTAACCTGGCTTTGGTTTCAGGTTGAATCAGAATTCAACATTTATCCCCGCCATCATTTTTTACTTTATTACTGTATACCAAGGATGTACAGTGCTTGGGTTTTTGTCTGTGTTAAATTGATACAAACTTGAGGTGGCAAGACCTTTTTGTCTTACTGCCAAAAGTACTGCTGAGGCAGAGATACACTAAAAATTTTATAAATTTGAACTGTGTCCATAATCTTGCACTACTGTGCTTATTGGCCTTTAGTCAGAAAATGGTTTTATCACAATTTTTTTTTACAGAATGTGCTTGGTATGCCATTTTTTAAAAATCTATAACAGAGGATTAAATAGTTAATCACCAACCATTTGACTCCAAAATTCTTGTTTATATATATTAGTTGGTTTTCCTATTTGAATGATATAAATAGCCAAGGCAGAGACCCAGCTTGCAAGAGCCTATCTGGGTCTTTATCACTGAACAGAAGCTGTCACTTCATGGGTGCGGTTCACTTGTTTCTTTCATGTATTTCTTGCTCCAGCGTCAGCCAAGGCTCATCCCATGAGAACTTGTGGTTGCTGTTTTTCTCAGTGCTTCCTTATCTCAGGTTCCAGGGTTGGCTTTTTTTAGCTCTCTTGTTGTGTTGCAATCTCTCCACAGACTCCCTGAAATACGGTGCAATAGGGCAGTTGGAGGGCATTGTTTGACTCGGATACGTTTTACCTCTCTGGTTTTGTGAGGGAATTGATAATTAAAGATGAGAGGCTTATTGCTGCAGCATAATGTAGGAATACTTTGGAATCAGAAGGCAAGCATCACAGCACTCAAGAGGAAATGAAAGTTCAGTAATGTCCGCATTATTAATCACTTGCATTGTTTCTCTGTGACAAAAACAATCTGTATTTTCTACAGCTGTGCATGAATATTCACATTAAAAAAATAAATGTATTCTTTTAACAGTTTCCTCTTAATGGCACTGTTAGGAATTCCTGTATAAGAATTTCATTTGAGGAAAAAATACTTACATCTAAATTCTCCAACAATAAAATAAGAATATCTATTTGAAAAGATTTGCCTAAATGTTATGTGTAATCGGTAGAATATAAATTCTTGGAGATAGAGATTGCCTTTTATTCTGTACTAGTAAGGTACCTAGAACAATAGTGTCATTGTAAGTGACTGTAGTTGAATAGGTATTGAAAACTAATATTTCAACAGCCACAGTACTCAAAATGTGTTTTGAAAGATGATATATAACAGCTCTATTGCAAGTCTGTAGTTGGTAAACAATATAAAAATAAAAAATATGACACTTCTCTTGCCTCTCCTGTGCCCACATAGTCAAAGAAAACATAAAACCCTAAACCTAGGGAAAACAGCATTACACAATATTCTGCTAACAAGAAATAGTGTGTAGTAACTTGGCTTTATCCTTGTGTATGCGCATCTTAATCCAGCCCTCAGTTAAGGCTGAATGTGACACTTCCTCACTTGTAAAACAACACTGAAGTGTGTTTAGCATCGTTTTATTTTAAATATGGACTAGAAATAGGGCATGTAAACCCAAGGCAGAAATTGCTGTTCGGGGGGCTGGATACCAGAAACAGTTTTGGGGATGGGGCAGTGGACCGGGATGTCCATCCCCTGCTCAGGGATGTGCCTGTGGCTGAAGGCAGTCAGCTCCTCTGCTGCCTGTACCCCTTTGGGGTCAGCATCTCCTTTGCAGGTCACAACATGCAACTGGGAGAAAAGCAGAGGAGGAAGGGGAAGGCAGTTATGAGGTTTCTGCCATGGTGCATGCTCCTTTTCCTCTATGTACCCACCTGAACAGTGTGAGCAGAAGCATTGGTTATCTTGAGAGATCGTGTCAGGTCTGAGCAGAAGCACAGCTGCTCCATGCAGCCTGCTCCTCTGGCAGCATGGAGAAAATCCAGGAAGGAACACATGCTGGATTTACTGTAGCAGTTTCCTCACTTCCCTTCTGTAATATCTGTCCTTGTAAACGATGGCCAGCCCCTTTCACGGGCAATTGGCCTCAAGGGAGCTGCTTGTCTCTGGGGAATTGCATCTGTTTCCTTCATCTCTCTCCAACTCACACTCATCTATTTGCATGCCAATCAGTTTTTCCTGTTTGAGGGATATTGTCTTTAAGGACTGCCCTTTTGTGTATGGCCCTTCCCCCTTCCTCTGGCCATACAGCGTTCCCCACATGCATACTTTCTCCTTCCTTCCTAAGGAGTTTCCCTAAACAATGAATAGAAACAGGAAGCCACTTACGGCCTCTTTTCCCTTCCCTTTCACTGAAAAGCATTAGGGCTTTTTACACAGTGACCTTGAAGTAGCCTTCCTTTCCCAGCTCAAACTGGTAGTGGTGATTGATGTTCTTTTGAGGGGGGGGGCAAAGGCAAAGAGGAGGTGAAATAATAAAAATGAAATAAAAAAAAGAAAAAGAGAAAAGAAAATCTGCCCAGACTGAGGAATTCAGAGATGAAAAGACAGGGGAGGGAAAAAAAAAAAAATTCCAACCCAAAAATGCAAGGAACCCAGTTCACCTGTATAGGCTTGAATGTCTCTGAATAGCTACCCCATGGAGGTGTGATTGCTCTGTATTATGCTCTGTAGGTCAGAGTCACTGGGTGACTGAGAGCTTGCAGTCAGATGCCTGGGGCTTCCTCTTCCCACAAAAGCAGTAGGGAAAGAAACAAGGATTTTTTATGAAACCAGAAAATTACAGTTTTTTTCTATAGGCTTATCTTAAAATGTTACTCCTATCAGCATCAATGGAAGAGGCTTGAGTAAATTATGGCCATTTTCAGGAGTGCACACTTATCCAAAGGTGTTCAGCTTCACTTTTTCCTTGAGTTCCTGCTGACAAAACTGCACTGTGTAATGGCTGAGTGTCAATCACCAGTGGACGCTGCCGTGTTCAGCAGAAAGTACTGAGCAGCCCTGAGGGGGGGTGTTTAAAACATGAGCAGCCTCAAGGAATAACCAGTGTGTGTTGCTTGTTCTGATTTTGACTTTGATTTTCTACTTTATTTACTTGTTAATTTTCCCCTCTAAAATACACTATTTAAAAACACGTTTAATAAAATACCTGATTAAAGGTTAAGGTAATAAGTACATTATAGAGTTTCAGAGCATGTCAAGTATCAACATATAAGTCAGGTAGTTCACTGTGTCTTTGAAACACTAGAAAATTATTTCCCTTTGACAGGTGAGGACAATGCTGACTAAATGACTTGCCAGAGTCCTCCAGTGTGTCCAGGTGAACTGTCTCCCGAGCTTGCCTCATAATCAGTTCATCACCTTGGCATGAATATCTATTAAATAGAGTGTTTTCCATTTCCTACAATGTCATTTGCATTTTTCTGCTCTCATTGAGTTGTGTTCGTTTATCCTCTTTTTTTTCCAGTCTTACAAAAATGTGCTTTGCTGGGTCTGGCTGATGATTTGATGGCTCCCATCCCCTTTCCTGCAAACAGGTGCATTCTGGAAGCAAGCAAAGAAGGAATAGTCTTTTTTGCTCCCAAAACCACAGAGATACAAAATCAACTGCCAAAAACATGTTTGCAAGTAAAATGAACTTCTTCCTTGTTTTTGCTGTTCTTGACCTGATTCCATACTGGTTTTATTAATTTACTTTGGATTCTTGACTCATCTGCTGTTAAGTCCCAGCTCTTCCATAAATGAGCTCTGGCTGACCCTGCTAAGCTCCTACTGGACATGGCTGTCTGCAAATCTCGGAGCAGCACCCTGGAGCTAAAATAAGGCAGGATGGGAGCTCTGATTATCTTCCTGAACTTAAATACAATCTGGTCTGTTCACATGCCTGTTACCAGCGTGAAGAATTTATTTCAATTACTGAAACTGGCTCCTTTTGAAATACAAGGAACATTTATGTTTGTCATGAGACACCCTTTTCTCTTCCCACTAAGCATTTTTGAAACCCGCTTCATTATGCGAGCTCTGCGGAGAACCCTTTGGAGAACAATTATGTGTTATCTAAGGTATCATGACAAATGCTGGATACAATAACTCCTAACTCACAGAAAGCATGAATGCTGCCTTTCTTGATGCCTCACATTTCTTGCAGCTTTACATCCAGATGGATTTCCTCATTGTCACTGCACGTTAAGTTCAAACCCGTAGGGATTTTTCCATTAGACACTTAACTCTTTCTGAGTCAGTTCAGCAGGTATTTCCCTCCTGCAGCTTCCTCTGTTCCACTGGAGGGGTTTGTCCTTCATCACTGCTGTTAATTCAGATTCTTTCTGTGGGATCCAAACCAAACAATGTTCTTCCCATTCTAGCGAATGTACTCTCATGGAGATTCTTATCTGAAACCAATGGTAAGCAGACCTCTCAGCATTTTGCAGATTAATGAATTTGTCTTCCCAGTGTCCCCCAGAGGCAAGGAAGCTTTGCACAAAAAAAAAAAAAGAGAATCTGGGAATCCAGTGAGATTAATGGATTTAGCAAAGTTTACAAGAGAGGCAGTGGCACAGAGGTGGGAAGCTCTGACTTAGCTCAGAGTCCTGTCCTCACATTAGGAGTCGCCTTGCCAGGAAAAACTGCTGTTTCTGTTCTTAGGAGTAAATTTGCTATTTAGCCTGGAATACATCCCACGTGGCTTCTTACAGAGGAAAATAAGAAACTATCCATTCCCAAAGAAATAGATCATTTAAGGCAATAGCAAATACAGAACGCAAGAGGAGATGTCTTTATATTTACAGGTGTCCAGGAGAGAAGATGGGGAGGGGAGGATGTCCCAGTCCATGCGTTCCTCTTGCAAGCAGACTCATAATAATGAACAAAAGTTCAGGTCCCCTGCAGTAGGAAGAGCTGCCTGTATGGAAGTTAACTGAGCTACTGGTTTCTGTTTCAGACTGGTATACATTGGACCAAGCATTGTGAGCAGGTGTAATACCTTCCCCAGAATATTTTTTTCTTGATGTGGATGATAAGACTGAATTTTGCTGCTATTCTGTGTACCTTTGCACTACTGGAATGGGTATGCTGGAAAGATTTCTTGTGTTTGTCCCAGGTAGATGTGCAAGTAAATCAGAAAAGATTCTTGAAGTAATACAGAGAAGCAGAGTGTTTATTGCTCATACATGACTGAGCATGTTTTACTCTCACAGATTTGAAAGGGTTTTTTAATGGAAAGGGACTCTGTTTTATCAGTTCTCAGCTACTACTGTGTTGAATACAGTTTTGTACTCAGAGATGAAAAGAAAGGGGAAAAAAAAAAAAGAAAAATTTAGTATTTAGTATTTTCCATCTAGGAAAGGAATCCGGGGTTCAAACTTAACTCTGGATACAGTCTGTTCTGGCCTGCCAACACATATTGTGACCCTCCTTAATTACACTAAATTTTTTCTTTTTGAGGGCTGAGGCAGCTTAGGAACACCATTGCTTTCCATGAAGGCAGGATTAGGCCCAAGTGGTGCCATTTACTTTGTGGTGATTTTGAAATGACCTTTTCAAATTCATCCAATTAATGAAATTTATTTCAACTTATCCTGTATCACTGATTGAAGTGAAGAACTTTATTTTTGCCTCGAAGGTGGAATATGTACTGAACAGTCTTTGCTGAAAGCTTTAATCAAATTTGGGTAGGACTGCCTTTCTTCTGTACTACCAGAATTCTGTGGGGTTTTTTTTCTTTTTAACCTTCCAAATGACCTCTTTTGCTTTTAACTTTTTGTCATTTTTGGGGGAAATGCCTGGAAATTCTTGATGCAGGTTTCTATGCCATACACTGGGCCATCTTTGCAAAGACAGAAATCTGTCAAGCAAATTAAAGACTACACTGAATTAAAAGATAGAATTTAGAAATTAGTTATGTAATATTTAATTCTTTTTTTTGCAATTGGCCAACTGTGAAGAAGTAAAATTTCTCTATGCTTGGGCTATAAAATAAGTGACACTTGCTCTCTAGACTCTACAAGTAACTGCGCTAGCAATAGTAATGTTTTCCTGCCAGATGCAGCACACTTAAATCAAGTATGTTTTTATAGTAGTAAATATCAAGTCTGTTAACTTTCCTGAAATGTAGATATGGAGGTAGGAACCCTTATTTGAAGATACCATTAAGTTCCCCTGGTTTGTTCATCTTGTTAAGATTTATCAGGAGCAAATGAGGCCTGTGTTCAGAGGCAATTGCTTTATTTCCTGTGCCAGAGGCAGCTTCTTTGATGCTAGATGAGGTCACTTACGGTGTTGTTTCTGTCATCATCCCACACAGCTTTGCATGAGCAACTTCTGCAATATTAATCTCCTTTGGAGTTCTTTCAACATTTAGGTTTTAGGTAGTCTTTATGCAAAATGAATTCTTCTTCCATTTATATAATTCCTGTACTTCTTTCTTATGCCAGGGATGCAAACCACCCTCACGCCCCACAGTCTCTGTATTCTCCAAATTTACTAATTCTTCTACTATTTTTTTTCCTCAGATTTTTTTGTAATATTTTTCTTGGGAGCTTTGCTTAGTTTAGTCAGCTTGCCAGACTCTGTTCCAGCCTATTTTAGTGTCAACCTGATCCATATGGAGCTTTCATTTACTAGTTGTGCTGTCCAGCACTGTTAATTTCTCAACCACAGCTTGCCCTGTTTTCCACTGAGATCATAGATTTTATTTTTTTTCATCAAGTCCATCTTGCAATGAGGTACTAGGGTACTTTGCCTCCAGCTGTCTCGTGGCTTGTCACTATATCCTACTGTTACTTCCTCTAAAAAAGGCACAAACTGTATTGTGGCTCTTGTGTTGGAGTGACAAGCAGGAAAAGAGCGCAAGTATTAACTTTCATTTTATATTCCCCTTCAGTTTTGCCTCCCTGATGTTTCTTTCTCTTTGTGGCTCATTCTTCACCTGTGTTGCTCAGTATTTTAGTTTTTCCAAACGTGTCTCATGACAGGAATGAAAAATGTGTTTTCTGAGCAAGGCCGCAGCTGAACCCTTCTGTGCAGACACCGCCTGAACCACTGAACACGAGGCACAATGACTGCGCATCCTTCTCCTCTGCTCCGGCTCGGCCCGTGCCCCTTGCAGGGAGGCTTGTGCGGGCAGGGCTGGTGGCGATGGCACGGCTGGTGGCGATGGCGGTGGCGATGGCATGGCTGGTGGCAGTGGCAGGGCTGGTGGCGGTGGCAGGGCTGGTGGCAATGGCGGTGGCAATGACACGGCTGGTGGCGGTGGCAGGGCTGGTGGCGGTGGCAGGGCTGGTGGCAATGGCAGGGCTGGTGGCGGTGGCAGGGCTGGTGGGGGTGACAATGGCAGGGCTGGTGGCGATGGCAGGGCTGGTGGCGGTGACAATGGCAGGGCTGGTGGCGGTGGCA
>NW_024581134.1:1315108-1318815 GCF_017639235.1 Corvus kubaryi | reverse complement strand
CGGTGACAATGGCAGGGCTGGTGGCGGTGGCAGGGCTGGTGGCGGTGGCGATGGCACGGCTGGTGGCGATGGCACGGCTGGTGGCGGTGGCAAGGCTGGTGGCGGTGGCGATGGCAGGGCTGGTGGCGGTGGCAGGGCTGGTGGCGGTGACAATGGCACGGCTGGTGGCGGTGGCAGGGCGGGTGGCGGTGGCACGGCTGGTGGCGGTGGCACGGCCTTGGCCAGGGGCGGGGCTGGCCCTGGCGCACGGGCGGATTGCGCGGCGTCCCCGCCGCCCGGGCGGTGCGCGGAGCTGGCCGAGGTGCTGAACCCGGGAACATCCCGGGAATATCCCAGGAACATCCCGGGAAAGGGGCTACCGGCGCTTTTCAAATCAAGTTTTCTTACTCTTCATGCAGAAAAAGAGCAGGTGATGTATTAGACACTGTACTTGAAAATATTTCTCATAACCAGTTTTCAGAGTTGGTGAAGTGACAGGGGGGTTGTTTATTTGTTTGTTTCCAAAAGGATGAATCTTTAAACCTTTCTAAGCACGTAAGGTTAGTGAGAGTGTGCAGCATCTTAACTGACTGTGAAACTTATCTAATCAGTTTCTTTCAGGAAAAATTTATTATATATTTGGTGCCTTATTCTTTTTTCAAGTATTAGGAGACTATTTGTACTAATATAAACCTATCTGTAGAAAACAGAAACCTAATAGAGAATATTGAGCTGGATCTTCTCTTACTCTGCAAAGCAGCCCTTCCATCACACCTAAGTAGAATTCTGCGACCTTGTATATGCCTAAGGCCACAAAATAATTCCGTAATACTTTGGAACAAGAATTTAGTATCCCGAAGTCTGTAGAATATTCAGAAAGACATTGATCCATTGTTCCTGGATGTGCTGTATAACTGGACTTTTCAATCCAAGAAGTTAAAAACCAGCTTGCCAGCATTCCATTTAGACATCTCCCAGCTGGCCTGAGAGGTGACTGTTTATTACACTGATCTTGCATGGAGCTGTGATGGTGACGGAAGGGTGGTGCAATGACCTCCTTGTCTAGCAGTGGTGCCAGTGGAGTTAGGACACGTCTATTTCACCCCCACCTTGGGTAACGCTGCCCAATTACTTTAAAATATGCCACCTGTGACCACAGTGCATCAGTAGCAAAATGGGAAATAAAAGCCTGACTCTGAGATTCTTCTGCTTTACTAATTGCATTTTCACTTCATAATAAAGAATGTACGTGAGGGAGCTGTAATTTTCCCAGTCTAGCCAACAATTTTTTATTCTTGATGAGTGTATTTATTCAGCTACGATTCTGTCCTGAGCTTTTGTAATTTTATTTATTGCTATGCTTATTTGTAAAAATGAGAAAATCAATAGAGCATTGGGGGAAGGGAGGGAAAGCAAAAGAAAAAAAATCACTCAGAGGCACTACAATAAATTTGCTGCAGGATAAAAAACTCCAGAGACAAAAAGTAGATAAAATCCTGATGATAAAGACTGAAGGCAAAATCTGAATCATTCATTGATTCATCATGTCTTTTCTTCAGCATTTGTAGAGCCAAACAAATAAGATAAAGGGAAGAGATAATCCCAGTAGCCTAATGAGAATTTTAGTGTCACCATAAAGACCTATCTTCTGAGGGCTGAACACAGAGATGTGCTCTATAGATTTGTATTTAATAATGAGCTAGAGGGTGTTGTGGACTCATCTGGGCATTAGATTAGCTCAGCTGTCTTTTGAAGCTTCATCAGTTGTAGTGTGAGCTAACTCCACCCTCCTACTTTGTTTGGGGTTTATGATTTTTAAGCCTTATTTGTTTTAGAAATGAGGTGATGTGACCATGTGGTAGAATTCTCCTTCTATCCTCTTTCTATTATCTGGTTTTATTGATTATTTTAATGAAGCAGAATAGAAAATCAGCGATCTCCATGAGCCATGGTTACAAGTTTAATGAAAGTAGATAGTGAAGAAGACCATGATGATTATCCTACTTAAAACAGGACCTGGATTCTGGGTTTCAATGACACATTTTCCAGAAAGAAGCAGCATGTGACTGCCCCATTCCTCTATGAGATTGTTTTAGTTACAGTTTATGTCTGCCTAAGATGACAAATCCACAGGAAGCCAGCTGGCTTTAGCTCTGCTAAAGGAACAGTTACAGCACTCTTTAGGAAGGTTGCACATGTGTGTTATTTTTCTTTGTTGTGTTAAGAAAAGAGTTTGTATTTTTTTCATTTTTTTAAGACTAGGTTGTCATTTAGGGAGTCATAGTTTTCAAGAAGGCCAAAAGTCAGTATCTATTCATACATGTAGCTTTTGATTCCATTTCACTGAGCAGACATGCGTGGTCATCACTGTAGTAGACAATCCTTGCAGCCTGCAGAGACAGCCAAAGTAAAGAGGAAAGGATGGGCTCCAAGATGTATAACCACTATGGAAACTGGCAAGGTTCTGTTGGTGTTTATTGTTTGCAATGGACCACTGCCAAGTTACAGTTTCTTCTTGTGAACAAAACAAGAAATGGAATTTTTTCCCTGGCTGATGCAGAAGTGGGACTTTCCAAGATGAAAAGGGCTGAGGATACTTGACTGAAGTTCTCCACACTGTAAACCTTTTAAACCTTTCCTTAGCTCTTCTATCGCTGTTCTGCTGCTTTCACTCCCTTGCAGAGCAGATTTTATTCCAAGTCCTCACAGAGTATCTTTTAGGTGCTTGAAATGTTTTAACGGGCACTGCTGAGCAACACCCGTAAGCAGAAATGTCATCAGATGCTGCCATGCTGGCCTTACTGTGAACTGCTGTCTCCTCTGAGGCCCTGACCCAAGGGAGTGTGAAAGGAAGGCATATCAGTTTCTCTAGAAAGGCTACTGTTTTGTATAGAATAGTTAATAACATTGAGCAAACCTCTTAGTCTCCCAAGGATTTCTTTTTTTCTTTACTCTTAGCATATTCTTTTTCTCATTATCTGTGCTTGGCTTTTATATAATAAACTGTTACTAGTTTAGGGACTGGATCTAAAAAGACTGCTTATTTTCCTTGCCTATGCACCCTGATTCTACAGCTGAACCAAAGCTCTTACTTTCCACTAAATTTAAATTGGATTTTTATTCAACAGCCAAATAATTTAGAGGGTTTCTCTAATCTCTGCTACTCTGGCTCATTAGTGCAAAAGAATTGTCACTTCCACTCACCCTCATTGAAAAAACAGCCTTTAGTAACTTTGCATATAGCTTGAAGGCTGCTTTTGTTCCCCAAAATTAGTTTACGTTTAGCCTATATTAGTTATTCCCCTAGATACTGTGTCCCAGGCAGCTCGGTATTCAAGAGTCCTTGCAAATACAGAAGAATAACACCAAAGACTTGCTACAAAGACCTCATTGTAAGACTAAAAGAATTTCCTGTGAATAAGAGCTACACATGGACTTAACACTGCTGGGAGCAAGAACATACAAGGAGAAACTAACTACATAGTGAAGCCAAGACATTACTGGTTTTTAATGATTTCTTTGTAGATAGAGAGAAGAGGTCTTTTCCCAAGGAGCTCATGATAATGCAGCGTAGCCAAGAACACAAAGGAGAATGGTGTATAGAAGGAAAAAAGCAAGCCTTGAAGGAAGAGAGGAAGCTCTGGGCCTTCTTCTCCACCTTTCTGTTCTTTTCTACTCATTTAGATGAGGTGTTGTTGGGGTTTTAGTTTAGTCTGTTTTTTTTTTTT
>NW_024581134.1:1240730-1315098 GCF_017639235.1 Corvus kubaryi | reverse complement strand
GGCCTCTGCCTTCCTTAGCAGACACCTGTCTTTCAAAACCGAGACAGGTGTGAATGTAACTGATAGGCAATGCACACTGCCTCTTCTGCAGACAGGGATTCCAATGGGATATAATGATTTCTCAGTCCTGCATTAGGGTGCTGGTTCAAAGGGGTAGCAGAGCACAACTTAAAGGGACATCATTCTCAAGGCATACGCCATAGGACTGCTCACTACAGCACACAATGGATCCCTGTAAGGAGCCTCTATTGCCAGACCTGCATGGAAGGTGGTGTGTAATCTACACAAACTTCATCTTAAGATATAAAGGAGTGGTCATGATAGAGGAAAGCAGTAGAAACTCAAGATGTTGATTGTGTTGAGCCAAACTTACAAATGTATTAAAAAACAAACAATAAAGTGATTTATCTAAAGCATTTTTTCCTCACAAGTGTTCTCCTACCTTGGATAGCTTTAAATAAACCCACGTTTTTATCAGGAGTGAACTTCATTGTTATCATATGCAATTTGAGAAAGAATTAATATATGGTTCAATGCATCTCAGATGGTGGAGGAAGGAAAGGAGTGGATGGAAATGCACTTTCTGTAGTGCTTTAAAGATTAAATAAGAGTTAGGATTGTCTGCTCTGTGCAATCTGCTCTGAGTTTATTTGCTCAGTTGCATGACTAAGGTTGGCCAAGGGATGGTTTCTTAACCAGAGAGTATCCAGGAGTAGTCTTTTGATCCTGGAGTGTGACAGGATCTGATACTCATTTTACTGAATACAGACACAGAGCAGTGGACTAGTTTGTGCAACCCTCACCTCTTCTCTTTGCAACAAAATATGACAGGGTTTTGCTGCAGACCAAAAAGCTTACCTATCTCTGACCACAAGCAGTAGGGGATGCTTAGGAGGAGGATGAGAACAACTGCTCTACTCTCACTTTCATCAGTGTACAGCTTAGAAACTCCACAGAAGAGGACAGTGTCTACTAACCTGGATTATGATCACCTCTCCTTTGCTGTTCCACAGCATCCTCACCTCAGGTTTGTCTCTAGCACATGTTTGGTTGGAGCTAACTCTGGAAGTGGCATTGGAGCATTTCTGCAGTGTACAGATGCCAGCTTTGTGTCTGTACAAGGCATTTATTCTGGGCTGTACTTCACCAGCTGGTGGAGAAATTATCATGGTATTTAGAAAGGAAGAGAAGCTCTGAGGATGACTTCTCTGTCAGCTTAAGGGCAGGACTGTCAGGCCTTTTCATACCTTTTGGTTCTTTTCTGTTTTATCTAATGACACCATGCTCATGTTTTCCCTTCCCTAAAGCTTCAGTGATGAATCTTGTAGCTGTTGGACCGATGTGATTACATGCTGAACCACACTGATGTAATCTTGCTCTTTCTCTTTCCTTGACCTTTCCACCTCTTTCCTCCATGCATTCAGCCTCTCATTTTTATAAGAAAAACCAAAAGCTGCTCATACTCTAATCATAGTGACCTTGGAGTCTCAGTTGGTGAGAAGCTACCTCATTTTGCATTCTAAGCCATAATTAGTGTCAGTCAATGTCAATGGCATGAGAAACAGCTACAAGCAAGAAAGGTCAGAGACTGGCTGTTCCTGCAGCCGAGCACACAGTGGGATAGGTGGGTGTCCACTAACAGAAATTTGTGTCTATGAGTAATCTAACAGGATACTCGACCTCACCATGTAGTTGCCAGGTACAATTTCAGATCATAGTTTTTTCATGTTACAGTATTAGTTTTGATAACCATGCAGAGACAGATGGCATTTTGTCGGCTTTCCAAAGCAGAGGAATAATTTGCCGAGCTGTAGCTAGTGTAATGAGAAGCCAAGTAAGTTGAAGATGAGGTAAAACCAAAGCATCTGTCGGTCCTTGTGTGCCAGCTTTTAGATGCTGCATACAAACTAATATTTCCACACAAAAAAAAGTAGTGACTGTTGCAGATTTGTGTAAAAAAAGATGGCATTTGATAACAATGCCACAACAGATGTCGTTGAGTCCATGCTTGATTTTTACTACTGCTCTGTGCATTTTTGGAAAAGATAGTTGCTCTGCACAGCTTGTATGGAGTATGTTCATTATAAAATTTTATTTTTCAGGAAACAATGAGATGGAAATTTTGTAGCTAATCTGATATTGTCCTTCTTTATCGTGCTTCCTTAGTGGTTAGGGAGGAAGAGTTTATTCTTGTTTGATTCTTTTTCAATCTCTTTTATGTGAGAGAAGTGTCTATACCTATAACTATATACTCTATATAATATAAAAATCTTAAAAGAGGCTTCTCTATTAAAATACAATGGAAAATTTGAGGTTACTTGCATTATCCAATATTACATTTTTCAGCACGTGTCATGGAAAATGTGTAACTATATCTTCCCTATTCAAAGAAATCCTTCTCTTCACCTTAATCCTATTCTTTCTCATCTTCTTTGATGAGAGAGAACAATGTTTCAAAAGTTCCCCTTTAAGAGCAAAGCTTGTAAAAAGAAACCCATGGAATACTATAGCCTACTTGACTCATTCTCCTTGGCAATAGATGTGGCAACTTAATAAAAGCAGCTTCTATCTAGGTCAAAATTACTTAAAGCATGCATCGTTCACCTAAAATATATATGTTTTTACTAAATACCTGCTATTATGTGGTATTCTCTGCACAGTCTGCATTGGGTGTTGGGAGTCTGAGGGGCCCAGTGGGAGTGAATGAAGGGGGGCATGTACTCCTCAAAGGTGTGAACCTGACAAGGGCTAAACATTTATGTCCAAGCCTTTCTCAGAAGTAGAAACAGCAGGTCCATGGGTCAGTGCAAGGAAGGCTGAGGAGAGAGAAACAGCCCTTGGGAGAGAGAAGAGAGGGGAAGGCAGATCCCCCAGGAGCCAGAGCATCCTGCTGCAGGCCTGGGTGTAAACTTCAAAGGGATCTAAAGCTAAACAGCTGCTTGTTTTTATTGCGCTTCTGCTGGGTTTTGTTTCCTGGTTGCGAATAGTGGTGCAAATGTTGCTTTACTGGGTGCAGGGGTGGGAGGAGGGAACGCAGGTGTAGCTTTGTGTTCAGCTGGATGTCTTGTTCCCAGGGAGAAGCACTGACATGCTCCTGCCAAAGCCTATTGGTAGGACTGAACCACAGCCAAGAGCTAGCAGTCCAGTTTGAAGCAAAAATGACAACAGGTAAAATGGACAGGGGTTGAATCTGAGGGGCAAAGATACAACGTGTTGATTATAGAAGGACAGAGCAGTGGTTGATTGATTCTTTTTACTACCTGGAGCCCCAAAGCAAGGAAGAGTGAAACTCTGAGATTATAAAGTGCTTTCACCATGGGTTAGCAGATGCTCTCAGCCAAGGGAGTACTCTTAGACCTTGCCAATTCTTCAAAACACTTTCCTCTGCCAACCGGCATTACCTCTGCCTTAGCCACGCTGAACTGAAGTCTCACATGTTTTCATCCCGTACTAGATTTTTGCCAAGTATTGTAAGAGCAGACATTTTTCTCACAGTAGATTAAATTCACTGACTTTCTCTCCATTTCATAGCATTCAAAGGGTGTTTACAACACAGAGTTAGGGGCTGAAATTGCCATATTTTGTACAATTATCATAGAGTTTAAATTGATTATCCTAATGGAGATTGCTATTTTCAAAATGTTGCTGTCTCTCTGGCTTTATAGTGCATGTTGCAGACTGCTGATGCCTTATAACTCTTACACATTCTGTTTTCATTGTATGTTTCCTTATGAGTTTGAAAAATTATCCAAGGGCTTGGAGTATTAAAGGCAAACCTTTTTAAGGACTGTGTTCAGTATCAAATGTTAGTACACAGAAAGCGTGCAAGAATGGACTAAATACACTTGTGCTACATGAAGAGAGAAAAACAGCATCTAATATTTTACTTCTGCACCTGTACAGGAAAACCAGGCTCATTCAGTATTCTTTATTGTGCTTGAATGTTCATTTATTCAATACCATCTGCAAGAGCTTTGCTTCCTCCCAGATACTCCACACAAAACCCTTCATTCAATAAAATTAATGCTGATAATATCTTTGGATCCTATCCTTGGAGACAGTTTGGATTTCTTTGTATGAAATAGTTTTAAATGTCTGTAAAAGGCTAGAAATCCCAACAGCTTAGAATATTTGTGTCTTTGCAATGTGAAAACCAGAGTTTAATGGGAAGATGAGTAGGGGTGTTCATGGAGGTCTGGAGGAAGAAATAGTGCTGTGTGTTGAGACACTGCCAACTAATGCTCTGCTCCCAGTCTGTCCAAGGACTTCTTGCAGAATGTTCAACTTTTTTTTCCTCTTTGATCTCCCTATGTTGTGTGGGTTTGTGTGCATACGTTTAATTGGGAAGTGGCTTATGTTTTTCTTTATGGTACAATGAGAGGCTTAAAAAACCACTGAAGGTTCTGAAAGACTTGGATCCAACAGAAAGACCATGACAGCACAATAACAAAGCACACTGTAACCTCTGTCTTTCAGGAATTGTCAACGTTGCAGGTTAGTTTTAAACATAAATAACTAAAGACATAAGGGAAAAGGCAGCCAAATCAACTTATCCTGCTGAAAATAAGTGGTAATAATTGGACTCTTGAATACAAAAATTGTAATAAATCAAAATACAGATTTAAAATTTGCAAGTTTAATTGGAATATTTTTAGTAGATAAGAAGATGAGCACCAAATATCATACTTTAAATTTGGTATCATTAAAGATGATCCAAGAAGCTAATACATTTTTTCTGCATCACTTTCTTTAAGTACTATTTTGCTTTAATGCTGAGCATAATAGATGACTATGATTGTGGTATATCATTTGTTAGAATAATGTTCTGATGAGCCACTTGTACAGTGTCAGCTTGAAGTAGATTTAATCCTTTTTCTTGAACTATCTCCTATTCATCTGCATGTTCTCTGTGCTGTGTTTTCCACTGACCCCTGTTTGCTAATGATACTTTTTATTAGTGCCAGTTAGAATAAATTGGTCTGTTAGGTTTAGAGCAAAGATGTTAATAATGTTTTCAACCTCAATGCAATGAACATCACACAAATCACTCTGCACCCTTCAAGATACAGGGGCACTTCAATCCATGTGGTTTTTGTAATTTGTGTGTCTGGTGCAATATTTTATAAAAATACTATTCATAAACCATTTGGGCACCTAGGATGCATTATTTCCTCTTTTGGGTGATGAATTTCTGTTAGAGGAGCATCTTTTGCAGCAAGGACTAGTTAAGAAAAAACAAACAGCAAATAACCCAAAGATGATAGAATGAGCTCCAGTGGTCTTCCTTCGCTTCAGCAGGTGCTTGTACTGTGACCAAACACTGACACAAGGAAAGAGAGTCAAATCTAGTGCTCTCTGTTCACATATTCAGGAAGTTGAGCAGTAATATGAGAATGAGGACTGGGTCTACATCTTGCATCACTCTACTAAACACAGCAAAGTTACTGTGTGTTGGTAGAAATGCATATCTAGCATAAAAAATTCTTCTCATGTCTGGTATTTCTTTTCCCAGTAGACTAAACTGCTTTTATGGCACTATGGGGAGGTGCCATTGCACCTGACAGCTAATCAGTTAATGGTCTGAAGGACCAGAGGAAAGCAATAAGCTCTTTCAAAGCACTGGACCTAGTTGTCAGCTCTTGTAAATTGGCATTAGCTGAGTTATTTTTTTTCAGTGATGTCTGATCTATAGGTTGCAGTTCTACTGTTTAGAAATGTTCCCATTACTGTTTTTTTCAGTTTGGGGTGTAGCTCATGGCTCTCAAATGAAATGTGTTTAGCTGGGGAGGTGGCTGAGTTCTGCCATCTCCTTTCTCCTCTATGTCTCTCATTCTGGGGGTTGAGCTCAGTGTACTGTCTCTCTGGCTCACCATTCTTGCCATGATTCATTTTCCCTCCTGGTAGGACCATGATCTCCCAAACACAGAGGATACTTTTCATATTTTCAGAGTTACCTTAGGCCTAAGAATTGTATAGGTGTGCACTTCATGTTCATTACCCTGGGATGACCCAGAAACACATCCTTGTGGCAAGGAAGGCCAAGAGCAATGGCCTGGACTGCACAAGGCAAAGCAATGCCAGCAGCTCCAGGGAGATGATCTTCCCATCTACTCAGCCCTGGCAAGGCCACGTCTGGAGTGCTGTGTCCAGGTCTGGCCTCCCCAGTACAAGACACACTGGACTGACCCAGCAAAGGACCATGAAGATGATTAAGGGATTGGAGCATCTGTCATAGGAGGAGAGGCCAAAAGAGTTGGTCCTGCATCTTGGAGAAGAGGAAGATCAGGAGGAACTTACCAGTCTGTGGGAATGCCTGATGGTGGAGTAAAGAAGCCAGAACCAGATTCTTCTCAGTGGTGCCCAGTGACAGGACAAGAGGCAATGGGCACAAACAGAAACACAGGATATTCCATCTGAACATAAGCAAAACTTTTTTATTGTGGGGGTGGTCAGACACACAGAACAGATTGCTCAGAGAAACTGCAGAGTCTCCATCGTTGGAGATACTCAAAACCCAACTGGACACAGCCTGCTCTAGCTGAGCCCACTCTGAACAGCAGGTGGGACTGGCTGATCTCCCGAGGTGTCTTCCCACCTCAGCTGTCCTGTGATGAGACCTCAGACCTTGCTACTTTTAGCTTGTTGCAAATGCAGTACTGGATCTCTGGCATCTATCTGCTCTCTTGCCCATCTGCTAGAATGGCATTGTGCCCACTCAGAAGGTGCTATGCCAGTTTCAACAAGGCACAGGTGCCAACCAAACATAGATTTAGAAAGATACCCTGCATAAGATCCTCCTGGTAGTAAGTAATGCCAAATTAGGCCCACATGCTTCATTACGAGGGATCACATCTGTTGAGGCCTGTGGGCATTGTACCATCAATTACAGCCTTTATCCTCTCATTCTCTTTCCTGAAAGCTTTAGTGAATGGAAAGCAAAATTTATGAGCCAATCAAGTGTCTTGAGAAAATGTGGGTTTTTCCCTAGTGATCTCTGTCTTGAAATCTCAAAATTCAAGCTGCTAGTGTTTATTTCCCTCTGTTAGACATAATTCAGTATACACTAGATTTGCTTGTGAAGGCAATAGAAGAAAAAACACTGAAAAACATATTCTTTCTTGTCACTTAATACCATGAGAGAAGGACTGTGTGCAATTCATTTGATACTTGTTAGACCCCGAAGAATTATTTGGACTGGTACCTTCATTTAGTAGAAGAAAATGCATCAATTTGGTTGTTGTGCATTCTCGAGCTTCACTTTGGCATTTAAAAGATCACAAGCCTCTGTTGGCCACTGTTTTGTCTATGTTGTGTGGGACCTGGAGATGTTATATTGCTCAACACACTCTATGAGAAGAATTCATGACCCAGAAAAAATTATTAAAAGCTATTAAGCCCTCTTGCTTCAAGAACGTTGGTCCTGTGTGGATAAAGAAAGGTGGTAAAGTGCTGACTGAGTGCTGCCTGCTCACTCAGGAGCAGTTACCTGTGCCTGTGGCAGTCCAAGGGATATTAATTAGTCCTTCATGTCACGTCAGCTGGCTTTGGAGTTTGCTATGCCAGGAAGAGTCTTCTCACTGTTGACTCTGAGTCATCCTGACCTCTGCTCAGGAGGTTTCTTTCAGGATCTCCCTAAACTACAGCATGTGATTTGCTATCAGTGAAATGTTTTAGGGAAGACTGAGAAACGCCAGAGCATTCATAATGTCAGAGCAGGGGTAAAGAAAGCAATGCAACAAACTGTCTAGAGCAGAGCAGTCAAGGTAACTGAGTAGGACTGACAGCCTGGACAATGCACAGGGTCTCGTGGTTTACCTTAGGCTGTAGCTGAGGGGAGGTGGGCGCTGCTTTGCACCTGTCTACACCTCATATCTCACCTGATGAGAATTGGCTTGCATTAATTGGCAGTCAGTTTGAGTTACACCAGCCTTAAAGCACAAGCCCCAACACAGCCCTGCAATGTGTCGGTGTGTTCTTGTCCCTGGTTGAGTCAGGAAGTTTGCAAGGTAAGGCAGCCCTGCCTCAGCTCTGGAAGCACGGGGGGCTGCTGGAGGTTCAGATGCTGAGCTCTGACACGTTGTTCTATCCGTGCCTCCTGCTGCTCCGGCTGATGGGCAAACCAGCTGTAGCAACCCCGGAATGTAAAGCATCATAATTCTGATGGTGTTTATCCCGTTCTTACATCATTAAGAGAAATATGTTCTAAAACACTGGCAAGTCCTGCAGACTGGTTTTATTCTCATAATGATCCAAATATTGATATCCAAAGAGTCCGTTGTTTATGCACCATTAGGTATTCGGCTTGTGGCATTTTCCCACATCTTTCCATCCAAACCTGGGGAACACATGCTGTCATATGGTTTGCCTATTCTTTAAGAGTTAAAACAATAAAAATAGCACAGCAGGATCTTGTCCATAAACAATGGAAACATTGCTCTAAATTCAGTACTATTTCTGTTTTTATTATGTGATCGCTTCTTTGTTGTTAATCACTTGCCCTACTTAATTCATTCATTATACTCGAAAGCTTTGAGATTAAACCCCCAGGCAGGATAGCTTCATATGAATCCTTTCTTTTTTATCTGTTCCAACTTAGATTAAGTCTAGGTCCTGTTTAATGAGGTGCCACTTGCTGGCTTTTCATGCAGAAAGAATTCCTCATACTCAGCGGTATGTATATACCATATAAATTATAAAATATTGTACTTTTTTTTCTGAATTTCTAACTAATATGTCCTGCAGAAAACACTGTTATTACAAGTTCCCTGGGATATGGGTGGTCAGCTACTTCTGATTTGAATTTTCTTTTTTTTTTTTCCTTTCAGTAATGAACCTTGCTGTTCATTTTTCAGTTTTTTCAGGGTTTTATTTAAATTATGCCATTTCATAGCAATATTAATGGCAGTGATAAGACTTCTTTGTCTATGTTTGCAACTTACTAAGTCAATTATTGGAATGCCTTCACCTGCCATACAAATGTTAACAACCTGCCTATGCCTGGCAATGTTTGGTGTTTATGGATTAGTAGGGCCAATGTGGTGTAGACATGGAGAGTTTATGGTCAACAGCAGCTCAGGGAGTGTGATGAGGCTCTCACCTCACAGTCTGAGGGGAGAAGTACTTTAATATGACCACGTTGACTTGGGTTAGGCTTTGTCATGCAACAGAGGTTGGAGTTTGTACCTCTGCATCTTTACTGAACTGTCTTTGTTGCACCACTCTGTCCCATGGATAAGAAACCCATTCCATATTGGCAGACTCCTGATACTAATGGCACTTCCTCCAGGTTCATGGAACTGCTTGTTCTGATCCAATTTTGTCTGCTAATTCCATGCTGCACTCATATCTGTGGTTTTGGCTTTTTCACATTCTTTCCAACACCAAAAAACTGTTTGGTTGAGAACGCCTCGCACGTGTCAGCCCCTGTGTCTGTGCTCTCACATGCAGATGGCAGGTTTTGTTATGCTTACCATGAGTGTTTATATATATATGTACAGGGAGAGTCTGGCTACAGTGCCAAATCCCCACTTTCTGAAAATTTGGGAGGTACCTGTTTTCACCCGTTTTTGTTTCAAGACAAGGAATGAGAAAACAAAGCCATAGTTCAGCTATTTTTGTGAAAGCCTGCTGCAGATAAGTGGTAGGTTAGTGGCGAAAGAGCAGCTTTGTCCTGCTGAGAGGAAGTCATCACAAATAATCTCTATCATGAAACAGCTTCTAAAATGCTTTTTTTCCAAAATTTAAGACTGAACACCTCACAGAAATGGGAGGCAGCAATGATGTTCATCCAGAACAAATCATGTTCCATGGTCTCTTCAGAGTTTTTGTCCTTGCCTTGCTTTTGCCTGCTGAGTTTAAGGAGTTTGGTTACCTTGCTTCAAGATCAAGCTGCTCTTGAAATGTTATTCCAGTTGTATCATTTATGTTGAACAAAGCATTATTTATGCTGAACTAGTTATGTTGTAAGCCAAGTTAGGCAGGGATTTTTTTATGCAGTTTTTGAAAGTTTCTTCCCATTTATAGAGAAGACAAGCTGTAATCCTCAGCCTGAGTTTCTGGTGACTCTTGAATATTTCACCTGCACTAATGCAATCATTCATTCAAGGTCTGGGATTTAGGCCTTTCTCCAGTGCTGGTTAACTCTGCTCTCTTGTGAAGCTCTTGCAAGAACCCTTCTCAACACCTGGTGTAAATGAAAATTGTGGTTTGCTCTGTGTGCCCCTTCTCTCTTGTCTTGTCATGCTCCCTGATGCAAAGTTTTTGATTATTTCAGCTTAAGGACAGTTGAGAGTCCAGTGTTAAAGAATTTATATACAACAAAAATAAGAAGCAACGAGCTGATAGAGTTTTCTTTTAACTCTGATTCAGACTAGTTCTGCAGATAGGAAATGTTTTTATTGTTAGCAGTACTGCTACTGATATTCAAAGGTAGAATCAACATAAAGCTTCATATTGAAGATTAATATTCAGGAGGAATAGGAAAAGGACTTTTTTTTTTTTCAGTTCTGTAGGTGACTGATTTTGAGAACAGTGATGGATACTTAGATGGGAGAGAATGGAAGGAACAGAGTTTAAGTACACCTAAATATTTGGTGTAAGCAATGGCTTACAATTTATTCCTTCTTCTGAAGGAAGTCAAAAGAAGTCAATACTAATCACTGCAGGAAGGATATTTGACTCAGAGAGAATAGTAGGTTTAAGCATTTTTTTGTTAATGCTTCTTAGAATCTAATGTTAAATAACTCCTTAATAGTAAATTTTTATATATATGAAAAATATGCAGAAGAAGCAGATGACTCAACATAGATAAAAATGGAATAATTTTACATTTCTGAAATACCTATGGGTAGTCAAAAATTATAAATGCAAGTATTGGTACATAAATATCATCTCTAATAGGTGATCGACAGCTCTCTGCTTTGTGAATCAATAAAAAAAATTTTCTCTATAGGCATGTATTTAAAAAGTACAAAGTAAAAAATGAATTAACCTGTTGTTTTCCTTGCTTCTGCTCTCTGTTGCTAGGCTGTACCACTTATCACCTGTGAGACATCCAGATCTGGAACAGAAATAATAAAGGGAATTGCAACACTTTCAGTTCAAGGTACCAGTGGTGTTTCACAGTAGGCTCGCCCCCCACAGCCAGCTTTAGAGAGGAGATCCGGAGATTTTCAGCTGCATAGTGTGATGTTATCAAATATTTTGAACTGTAATCTTGCAATTACTATTAATGTTGCATTAAAAGATTATTTAATGAAGGAGATCATGCAGAGAACAAGCAATATAATGGCTCCAAGCAGCTTGCCTCCCACATACCTGGAAAAACTCCCTACTGCTACAGAGGGAGGAAGAACAGTTAGTGCCAGTTCTAAACAATAGGTTTCACACTGTATCTGTTAAGACCTGTTGCTTTTGGCAACAAAAACTGACTCAAAGGCATAAATTTAAATTTTAAAAAGTGGTGTTTGGTGATTAAAGACAAACACAGAATATTCTAGCTTCTGCTGTGCATTGTTTAGCATTCAAAGGCAGTTGTGGAGGTGTTGGCTGTCTGCGTGTTCCTCTCCACCGTGTATTGTTTAACCTCTCTGTGCATTTCAGGACCAGATCATGCTCTGACAAAAGTGTGGGTAATCCAGAAGCAGATGCACTTGCTCTGGTGTAAAACTTGTTGGACTAACTTAGGAGTTTTGGCTTCAGCTGTGCTTCAGAACTGAAATGCCTTTCATGTTGTAAATTTATGTGGCTGTTGCTGTGGTTCTCTGTTGGCAGGACCCTCATGTAGCAGATCTCCCTGAGATATCTCTGAAGATGCTGCCTGGCACTTCCTTCAGCCTTTGCTTCATGTGGCTGTTTTTCTTTTTCCCACACTGAAAGCTGAGGGAAGTGTGATGATGTTAATGTGAGGCTAAATCCTGACAAGCCGCTGGTTGCACAGGGAGTCCTGGATTGCAGATACTTTCAGAAAGTGGTCCACTTTAAAGAACACGTGAAACACATGCACATTACACAAATTACAGCTATGATGGTCTAAGGACACAAGCAGGTTAAGATTTGGAGGAAAACAGCTCTTTATTTTTTAATTTTTTAAAAATTCTCCAGTACAGGAAAATTGGACAAGTTTTCCATACAAAACCTTCCTTGTTTCATGCTTTGTAGATGAACAGAAGGAAAATCCTCGATGCTGTTCCAGCCTCCAATGAACCTGGAGTTAGAGCACACCATCATGTTTCTGGCTTAGCAATCACCTTGCAGAGGGCTGTGTCTGAAATAGTGTGTTGTGCTCTAACCCCAGGTGCCAGGGTTTCTTTTCTGTAAACTGAAGAACCAGGCTGTGATGATGTAAATGTCCTCATACACTGATTGAATTCTTACTGCCTTGCTTGTCAGTACCTTACTCCATCAAGTATGATCAGATATCTGCAAAATGGTGCCACAACAGTGGGGTTAAGAGTCTACCCAGTTTTGGATACCCATTCCTTTGTGTTTTGGACCAGTGGGATTTTGGGTGATTAATATCTGGAGTTTCTTCATCTTCACAATAGAAGATCACTCTGTCCTGACTTTATCTATTCTCTTGCATTGTGGAATTTGGGCACAGGGTGACTGAAATGGCACATTTCATTCTGTATGTGAGAAAGGCCAGGGATTTAACCGGCCTTTTATTCTTCACCTGGAGGAAAACTGGACCTGCTCTGCTGCAGTGCAAATACCCAGTAGCAGCTGTAACCCAAGACCTAGTCTGGATTTCACCCTCCCAGACCTCAGTGGGTTGCTGGTGAGCACTCATCCTGTACAGAATTAATAGGAAAAGTCAATAAAAAGTAAGCACTTTAACCTCTGTTTTTCTGCACTTTTCTCGTTAATCTTGTATTCGGTTCACTGTGAGCGAAGGCCATGTGTGTAAAGCTATTGACACAAATTTATTACCATGAAAAAGAAAATCCTACCTCTGACAAAATCTAATTGTTAGACTGGAGGTATGAGTGTTCATATGAATTTCTATACATCTTTAAAGTTCAGTGTTTCCATCCAATTCATTAAACCGTGAGCCTGCTTTCCTCTCATCTTTATTTGTAATTGCATTTACGAACCATGAATAATTAGAAATAATATTTGAAACAAAGGCCTTTGGGGCTATATTAATCAAGGAGAAAAGTGTTACTCATGAAATTTTATGGGATAAGCGCAATTATCAATAGAAGATTATTCCTGTAGCACTAGTCTTTTTTTTATTTATTTATTTTAAGGACTCGTGGTCACATTAGAAATACAGTATTTTGTAGGAAAAGAATAATATTTTCTCACTGCACAATGTATTCCTAAAATTAAAGTAATATTGTGTTTAGCCTCATAATGTCTTTGGGGGAAAGATTGGTTTAATTCAACTCCTATTATATATGAGAAAGCTGCCTAAGTGATTTTCAGGGCATATGGCCTAGGAATGGAACTGCATGTCTTGAATGAGTTCCAGCAAATTTCATGTGCTCTTCTTTTACTGCATCTTTGTTGTTACAGAGGAAAAATTAATTCAGTCTCTCAAGAAAGTAACTGTGAGTAGATTGAAAGAGTGCCTGTCTCCTCCTCTCTAGTCATGATTTTCTAGGGTATCTGCATTCCACTGGGCATTGAAGTCTTCAAAAACAGCCACAAATTCATGAGCACATGAGGGAGTTTTCCTGAGAAATGGCCAAACCTTTGGAATACTTGCTAGAGAGAAAAATATGATCATGAATTTCAATATATTGAAAAATATAACCCAATTTCTTTTTGATTATTCTCTTCTACGACACATTTTTCTCAACAAACCGCTGCTGGTCATGTGTTGTCTTCATTCTTTTTCTTACCTTTGTAGATTAAACAAATGGAACAGAGTAAGTGGAAAGGAGCAGGATACTGTAGAAAAAAATAGAAATACATAGAGAAAGAGATGATTGCAGAAGCAACCTGTCCCTGAACAACAGTTTTCACCATCTGTTTATCAATTCTCAAACTGAAGCAGAACACATGAAATACATAGGCAAGAGCAGAGAGGTCCTTTGTGGGAGGTGCTACACTCAGCAGGAGCCTTTCAAATACACTCCTCTTTCTTTTTGTTCTGAGCTTCAGAAGCTAAACGTTTGGGTTTACAGATCTACAACCAGCATTTTAGGGAATGTATGAATGCAGTATTTCTTCTGCTTATCAGCTCAGCCAGGAGGAATAGTTGGGCTTTTTACATGACTGTCTCCACTGCATTCAGCTTCTGGACACTGACGTACTTTGTTTCTAAGCCCCATCCAGTCTCTTAAATGCTTTTACAAATTAAGCTTGAATGCAAGCTTCCACCAGTATCTGAAGTGCAACTTATTATTCCTAATGATCCCTCCTTCTTTTGAAATGCCACTCAACTTCTCTTTACTGGAACCATTAAATATAGCTAAACTAAATAAATAAATGAGAAGACTATTTCTGGCATGCAACCTTGACAAATTTATCCCTTATATTTCAACAGTTTTTCAGTTGGTAATGAAATGCTCATCTCTGTACCTCATTATGAAACTTCGTGACGTTTCTTTTAACACTGCTGGTGGTGACGTTACTGGGAAGCTGTGTTAACTAATGACTGTTACATTTATAATTTATTCTAAGCAATCTAAACTGTTGTTGGAAAATAGCGAGCGTCTTCTGAAGCTTTATGAATATAGTTGCAGGTATATGAATAATTTGTAACCATATATTCACTGATTAGACAAAAATAATGGAAGTCTTGATACTAGTTGTCACTGGAGCGGTACCTGTGAAAAATCTCACTTTCTTTTTGAACCAGTTGGGATATAGACAGTAATTTTCCATGAGTGTTCAACAGAAATCCTGCTTCATAGTAAAGTGCATCTTCTCCCACTCCAAAAGAAGCAGTATGTAACCTTTCTTCAATTCCTTAAATAAAAATATGCTAATCAGATGTTAATTAATTTCATTAAAATTTAAGAGGAAACATGTAATTATAGTACACAGGTGCAAAATTATTAGCCAAATTTTCAGTATTATCTACAACTTGAAAACTGAACCTCTCATCATTATTTATTATTGACGACCGTGCAGTACTTGGATGCTTCCGGTTTACATCATGTAGTAGTGAATAAGGAAAAGCCCTACATTCTGCTGGTGTTTTAATCACCCTTCTTTATTTTAATCTGTGATCAGGCTGTGTCCGCTGTTTTACACAGAGACTTTGTTCTCAGTTTTTATCCTGAAGATTTGTGGAGATGAGATGCATAACTCCCAGCTACTACTGGAAATAGAGCATAGCTTGGAAAGTGAATTTCTCCAAGTTCTCGACTGTGTTGTTATGCCAAAACAGAATATTTGGCACCATTTAAATTCAGGCACACTGAAACAGGAATCTGATCTTTATACAGGAGTTCAGATATACAGGTTTAAGGGAAGCTGCTTTGGCTTCTTCAGGAAGTCCAGCTGCCCAAATGCTATACTTGGGTCACCAGTGAGATAGTCCAACTGCACAGAGCAGGAAAGGTTTAAGGATGGTGTAAAACTAAGCACCACTGAAGCTTAGGAACACATTGTCACTCCTGCCCTCTGCCCATGTCTGTAGAAGATTTAAGCAGGTGAGAGGACATGAACGGCATAGACACCTGAGCAGTCCCACTCCCTGCTTTTAGCATTCTCTGAAATCCACAGATAGGCTTCTTCTGCAAACAGTTGAAATTAATTCCAGTACAGTCATTAAAAATAACGTGAACCAGGTCTGCTTGAAAAAATTCATCTACCTGGACTCAGCATAACCCTGAAGTGATGTTATTTATTCATGTTCTGAGGATTTTATACCCATGCAGCAGAGTGGAGAATCATAGACAAGCTTATTTTCCTTGACTTAGCATGTCTTGCACCTTTCTGTAAAAGAGTGAACATCTGGAGAATCACTGGCTGTGAGTGTGGCAAGTTTGCAAATGTACATATTCAAACCAAAACCTGGAACTTTCATTTCTTCCAACATAGTTTTTGGAAAGATCTCCGCACTTCTAAGTGGAGTTTCTTGTAATCTTTATTTTGGTGCAGTCAGTAAATGTGCTTGTTTTCCCTTTGTAAATGGGTAAATAGCTGTAAGAGCCAGGAAATGCTGCTCCAGTGCTTCTTCTTTCCATTGACATGCTCTGTGCAGCTTCTGCTTTCTGTGCAAACTTCCCTGCTGGCCTCTGAGATTTACCTGAGGGAGTACAGTCCTGGTGGTATCCAGACAGAGTTGCCTTTTAAACATGCATACTGTAATGCAACATTTAGTTTTTCTGAGAAAGTGAGTCAAATTTTGCATGAGAAGGGTTGTGTTAGAATCAGCCTAAAACTGCACTTTGGTCTCTTCTCTGCAGTCCTAGAAGAAATTGTGAGAGTTTAGGGTAAACTTCTGCATATAATATTGACCAGTCTGTTTGCTGATATTTCTTTGCCTTATTATTTCAGAACCCGAGGCCCACAATGTGTCTGTGCTTTTTTTTGTTAAGTCTGTCAAAAAAAAATTAAGAGCTGATTTTTGCCCCTCTCATAGCTCACTTGTAAGATTTCTTTTGTTTCTCCTACTCTTTCTTCATCACTGCAATAGCCCAAGGTGCATTTAATTGCAACCTAAGTACCTTGCATTCCCCTTGCACGCATTAAAGAGTAAATTCTGAGTGATTGGACATAACTGGTACTTATCGTAATAAATAGCATATTCATCTCTTCCACAGTCAGACAATTTCATACTGTGCAACTTCTCTGCCTTCTGAAATGTCACCACTTAAACTGCAGCATGATTTTCCCATGAGGACACATTGAAAAGGCCTTTCCTGAAGCACAGCTTGGAAATGTAACCTGTAATGTTATATTTAAACCAATTTTATAGCACTCAAAAATTGGATGAACAAGTACAATGCCCACATAGTAGAGACAATGTATTCTTTTTATTTTTATTTTTTTCCTAGAAACTGGTCCTGGTTTTAATAAATTTTGAATTTGATTTTTATTTTGTAGTCACTTGCCTGCTTTGTGAAAGCATTTCTCTGTTATTAGGCTTTGCAGCTGCAGAAATAGTTACTTTCAGATATCTCTCTGAGATTATAAACATCAGAGCAAAAACTCAGGTATTGCACATCATTTCCTAACCTTGACCTAAACAGCACCTAAGTCATCCTCAAGTTTGTTGGATCGTGACTTTTCAGGAGAAAGCTGCTCTTATACTGGTGAAAGATGATGAGGTGTTTGTTTTACAAAGAACTCTGTGAAGATGGAGAAAGGGGAAAATGAATAATCATGTTTAATCTGAAATGTGTTTGATGCATTTGTTTCAGTTTTTAAGTGAACCACACAGCAATGTGTCTGCAGGTACCCAGCAGAGCAGAACTGTCCTGAAAAGCCTCCATTCTTATTCCAGTATTTCATAAATCCCAGAGAAACTACCGGAAACAGTTTGGAAATACTCACTAGGAGGAAAACAAATTACGAATTAATTAAAAAACACATATTGAATTAAAAATACAAATTGGCCAATTTCTGTCAGTTTTGAACATGGTCATTAAAAGGATCAGCACCAGAACCCCCAGCATGGCCACTGATGTTCCTCAGGGACACCAGAGGAGAAGCTGGCACAACTTGGGCAAAAACATGACATCAGCCCCTGCCAAGTAAGGCCAGTGGGAAATCTCTCTTGAAATGCCTAGAGAATGTTGGATCATGCCAATAAAAAATTTCAGTCCAGAGCTATTCATCATATGCAGGGCTTCTTAATGGATTTGAGTCTATTTCTCCTGTGTAATAAAATACAGAAAGCACAGACTTTTCAATTATTTTTGTAATTAATGAAATGGAGCCACCATATTATTTTTCTATAGCACCAAAATGGAAGAATGAATCTGCTTTCTCTGCAGTATTTATAAGTTTTCAACTGGATTAATGATTAGGACACAAAAATAGGACTAAGTTTGGACTCATCTGTCAGCTTGTTGGTTTGGGTTCTGAGGGAAAGGAAATTTGGCATTTTATAAAACCATACATGACATTGCTCTTTTTCCCTATTTGAAGATGAGTACCATGTCATGTTACACACAATAATAAGAGAAAAAGTTGTGTATTTGTTACACAAGTTACATAGCTTACAAGGGCATGGCTAAATCACTGGTGGTCTTTTATCAACACTAAATTCTCCAAAATTTAGAGACCTACAAAGGACAAAACTGTTTGTTTATGGGTTAGATTACCAGTATTCCCAAACTGCTGTAAATCCACATGCCAGAACTGGCAGCTGGTTTGTACCTCTGAACCCACCACTGCACAGAAAATCCTGCCCTGGCAGCTGGCCTGCACCAAGGGGCTGTGACCTGGGGTCACTGGTGTGGCCTGACCCAAAGAGCCACCCACTGAAGATCACTGCAGTGTCACCTTGGGGTGTAGTTTGTGTCACACCGAGTGCTGCCAGTGCAGCACAGAGTCACTCGTGTGAACCTGAGAGGCTGAACATCCTGGAGGAATGCCAGGCTGGAGCTGGCTCCTGTTTTGCCTGTTTCCTTGGGTAGGTTGGAGTTCTTCATGCTTGACCTCTCACATTAAGTTTCTCTCTCCTCAATAAAACCTGGGGATAAGTCAGATTAATGACTTTGGTCTGTTTGTCCATTTTTGACAGGAAGCAATTATAGCTGGTGAATAATACGTTGTGTCCTATGTGTGCTTTTACTCTGTGTTTATGGTTACCAAAGGAGATTTCCTCTCCACACACTTCCTTTCACTGAAGGAAGAACAGCCTAATGTGCAGTTACTCCTTGCTGGTTTAGTCATTTAACTGCTGCAATATAGCACTTATTTATTTTATCTGGATTTATTCCTTCTCTCCTCTGTTCTGATAGCTGAATACCTTCAGTTGTGTGGTTATGTTTCATTAACTGACATTCAAGCTGTAAGTGTTCATGGCTTTAATGGAGAATCCAGTACTGAATACAAAAGGGGCCTGTGATTTCCTTAGGGGCTGGGAGAATTTCGAGATAGCAGAGAGCTTCATGCAGGAATTTGTAGGAACTGTTGTCTAGCCCAAGGGCTGGAAGTGGGTCTGCATAACCATGAGGTAAAAATCAGGGGTGGGGTTCCAGAAACACTAGATCCTACTCAAAGCAAGAGGTATTTATACTTTTAAGGCTCTATCTGCCATGAAACCCATGCAGCTTTGGCCGCATGACATTGACCCTGAATTAGTGTGCCTTGAGCTGACACTGAGCACCCACAGCTACAAAGCTTCTAAGCACCCATCAGTGGCTCATTCACAAGGATTGTGATGGTGCATGCTGTGTTCTCTTACACTCTTGGGAATCTTACAATCTCTTGTAAAGTCCATGGAAACCGCAACCCAAAATTTCCAAAGGTTCCTAGGACTGCCACACTCATACTCTCACACATGCAGTCAGATGAGCAGAGGTTTGCACTGTATCAGATTTTATTATCCACACTAGTGACGCAATAATCAATAACTATCTCAGAAACGTGGTGCTTAATTAACCTAGGACAGTGCTCCTTTCTGTACCTTCCCAGGCCCTTCCAGGGAGCACGTTGTCCACGGGGATGTGGGGCACCTACTGCTGCTAAACCTGCTCTGTGGAGCCCAGGACCTGCCAAGGCAGGTGGGTGCATGAACACACCTCTGTGCCTGTGCAAATGACCACTGTGTGTGCATCCACAGTCACACATGGCACACACGAGTCTGTGTTAAACAGTGCAAACAGCCCAGCCAGAATTTCAGCGACTGCACCAGTGGCTGTAATTTAAACAACAGGCTCCAACCTCTTCAGTCTCTACTGGATGGATTTTTGTTTCCCTGCCTATGCATAGGTCAGCCAACCCGTGATAAAAGCAGTAGTTTGTTAATTCATCCACTCCAACCTGCCTTGCCTGAATGCTGTAAACAGTGCTGAAAACAGCGGTAAGAGTTTAAATTACACTGGTTGAAAATCCACTTCTGCAAATTACTGGGAGTCTTTTAAACAGATAAATAATATTTCTCCTAAGTGCAAATCTGCACTCCGGAGACAGAAAAGGAAGAGTGTAAAAATATGTAGGTCTGATTTTGTTTTCAGTGTCACCCTTAGAAAAATTTCTGTGGCAAAATTCTAAAGCAGCTCGATGCCAACAGTCTGCATCAAGTGTGCTGTATTTGAAGCAATTGAGCTAATGTTTGAGATTCTGACAATCGGAAAAATAGGTTGGCATAATTATATTAAGATATCTGAGAGTGTCATGTACTTTGCAAGACTGAATTTTAAACTGTTGATTTAAATTAATGAAGATTCAAGAGTTTATAATTTGTTTATTTATTGAAATCAAATGCAGTCCGTGTTTCTAACTAATTGAAAAGTATACTTGTGATAGAGAAAGTATTTAATTTGGGCAGGCAAGCTACCAGACTTCCAAATAAAGATGATGAATTGCAAATTCTCAATCTTAATCCCTGTAGGCTGACAGTTACCCCTCTAAAAGCAGCATTTGAGTGATATACTATAGCTGGTAATAGCACACAGCTGCAGAGTAGGAAATCCCATTGATATTTTGCAAAGCTTTTGTTTTGCTTCATTCATTTATTTTTCAAAATGATACTTTCCTTATTTAGAATAAAGAACTTTTTTTTTTTGCCATTGTGAGTAGACTAGACCTTTGAAAAGCAGTTAGTTTGACATATGTAAAAATGCCTGGGCTCAGCTCTGGATTTACTTTGCTTGCATGTATCATTTTCAGAAGCACAAACGCATGTGTGATTTTGCAACCTCTTCCCCCCTCCAAGAGTAAGGAACACATCTCTGTTATACATCCCAACATTCAGCATACAAGATTGAATGTAAAAAAGATTTTTTTCTCTCTCTAATGTATAAAGCATGTGTCCAACAACAGCAGCAAAATCAGTGCCAGAAGAAGCAGTCCATAGGGAAGCAGTAATTTGTGTGTCTGCACATTATTCTGTGTCTATGCACATATTAACCCTGGTATACAGTAAATTGTGTTACCATGGCAGCCCTCACATGGAAAGTTATATGCTAGTAGGGTATCTCTAACAACCACCAATGGGGAATATGCATGTTCTGGCAAATGAAGAAGGGTGTAGTTTCTTTCTGTGAGGAAACAATACACTATAATTAAGGATGGGAAAACCAGGTTGCAGAAATGATGAAAAAAACATAACATTTGCCCCAAATGTAAAAAGTAAAAAACAAAAAGCCCTCAGAATTCCCTCTCTCCCTTTTCTGATCCATCAGCACCACCATGACTACCAAGAGCTGGAGTACTGTAGTCTTTGCTCAGACAAAGCTTCCCTTAAAATCCTGTCTTATGGTTTTCATTCCATATACTTTTCATTGAGGCTTTTACAGGGCACTTTGCTTACATTAGTTTTTGTGTCCAATTTTGAGATTGAACTTCTTTCTTTATGATGAAGCTGGTTTGTCAAGGGTGAGCTGCTACAGTTCATCAACACTGCATGCTATCATATGCTGTGTTATATTTTTAGTTGTATATACAACTTTGCCAAACTTCAGCTTTATGGCTGACATTTTGAAGCAGATGCTATTTCCCTGAGTTGTTTCCTTTTTTAAAAATGCTTAAACAAAAAAAAGGCTCAACCACTTAGAGGAGTCAGATTAGAGGAAAAATACTTTTTGACCCCATTAGAAATTTTTTGACCATTCTTCTGGAACATTTAGCACCTGCTGGTTTGAATTGGAGTCTCAACATTAGTGATACACAGATGATAGCATCACTCAAAGAGAAAGTACAACAGAAATGAGAAACCATGTCAGTGTTTTACGATACAAAACTCAGCACTGAGTAAAGGGTCAGCAGATTGTGTGAGTCATCAGTGGTTTGGAAAGAAGAGAAGAAAAGAGACATGATGAGATAGACCCTCCCAAGAGCTACAGGCTTGTTGTACTGGCTGAAGTTTAGTGGGAAAGCGGCGCTCCTGTCAGCTGGTGTACTACATAATAATGTTAACACCACTACAAACAGGTTGTGGTTTATTGCTTCAATTTCTTATGTACTGGCAAGAGAATTAAGAAGATTGATGCATTAGGATCTTAGATCTCAGTCAAATTAGGTGACTAAGAGGGTGATGAAAAAAATGCTTGTTCTTTGAAGGAGCACAACTCCATCAGAAATTTGTTACATCCTAGCATCAGGCCATTTGATGAGCTGCTGATTTAACAGCACACTTAGCAGGCAGTAGTTACATTGAAAGGGGCAACTACTTAATCAGTGCTTTAAAGATATTATGTTCAGAGTGATTTAAAGGGATATTGTGCTTTAGTAAGTGTGCCGTGAGTATGAATATTTTCTGCATGAAGTGAATGCAAAAATGAGGTTGTGCAAGTGTCATTTATATTGTCAGCTTTTTTTATTTGGACATATGTTGAAAAAAGAAAAAGCAACTAAATACTAAACAAATACTAGCATTTTGAAAATATACTTACTGGAAGGGAATAGCCATCAGTGAAGGAGAACAGGGAAAGAAAATAGCAGCTATCACATTCCATGGATTTCTGGAGTAGAGGAAGAGAGAAAATAATGAAGTATTGTAAAATAGAGGAGAAATATTAGGAGTAAAGTGAACAAAGTGCTTGGTTTCCACCGTGGGAGTCCTGTGGCCTTAAGCTGAGATGGGGGAGATTCAGATTAGATATTAGATATTAGAAAAAAAAATTTGGTTTGGGTGGTCAGGTACTGGAATAGGTTGCTCAGGTAGATGGTGGGGTCACCACGTCTGGAGGTGTGTACAAGGTGTCTGCATCTGGCTCTGGGTGATGTGGTTTAGGTGTTACAGTGGTGCTGCTGGATGGATGGTTGGACTGGATGATCTTGAAGGTCTCTTCCAACCTTGATGATCCTGTGACTTGGGAGATCTCCCTCATCACCATGAATGTATCCAGAAATGCTCACTGCCTCTCAATTCCTGCCTTCTGTAACAAGTGGCTCGAGGAATAAACCCTATTTACCTTCCCAAACAAGGGCAAAGCTTGCTGCAGAGGGACCTGTCAGCACTTTGAGATCTGATGCTGCATTTTGTGTCTGATAAATATCTGTGGGAAATCAGCATGGGAACTGCTTCCTGAAGCCTCACGGAGAGCATTCAAAATAACAAACAGGGGAAAAAGTGAGGCAGCAGTATCAGTGTATTTGGAATATCTGATACTGTAGGATGGATGAGGTAAAGGGTGTTTTATGCCAAGTGACAGATCCAAGGCTGACATGACTACAGATTTACACAGTTAAATTTTGGGTTGGTGACTGTACTCTGTAGCTCACCCGCCTCAGTTTACCAAGGTGTGCAGATTAGAGCTCCTTCATTCCCTAGGGCCCACATGTCCAAGGCTCTGATTTAAGTCCCCACAACATGCTGCACTTATCCACCTTTGTGCTGCAGTTATCCACCCTCACGCTGCAATTATCCACCTTCGTGCTGCCTGGTGCTTCCCAGTAATAGCTGCTCACTGCTGGGACACTCTGCTGCAGAGAGCAGAGCCTGGGGCCAGCCCCAGGGTCCTACAGGTACCTGTGGTACTCTGGCAGCCCAGGCTGATGGAGTGGAGCTTTTCCTCAGCACCGAATTCACCAAATTTTGAAAATAGCCATATCTTTAAGGTCCACCACAGAAAGCATAAATATAAAGGAGGGAAAATAAAAACAGGTTTTGGTTAGGGCAGGGGAGTTATTCATTTTGTTGGGGAGAAAATGAGGCAAGGCAGAGTCATTAGCAGGGCTCCTTATGAAAGCAGGAGTTGCTTGGGAAATTGCAGTGCCATTGACCAGAATACATGGAGCACAGAAGGGAGATATAATAAGAGGAAAGCAGTTATGCACCTAAGCCCTGAAATGTAGCATTACATCCATCCTGAGAGGTAATCATTCCTGTCATTACTAAGCTGCAGGATCACTCAGTCCTAGCATGGTAGAAATCCAGGAGCTCAACACATCAGTCAGGTAGCTTTTCATAACTCTCTGCTTCTATGGCTCAGCTGGAGTTCAAAAAAAGCCTCAGATAGTGGCAATCACTCTTATGGCTGCTAACAAAGCTTGTAAGTAATAACTCATAAACCTTCTTAATTGAAATAAATTAAATTTTATCTTCATTACTGCTTTGCAGAGTTATCTGAAAGTGCATTGGTTCTTGTTCAGAGCCTGATGCATTGGTACTTGCACTTGTGGCTCTGGAACAGAAATTCTGAGAACAAATGATGTATGTTATTACACAGAGATTTATCTTCTTTTTAGTGGCCACTGGTGTCCCCCCCAGTTGCCACACTCGTGGTTCGTAGTTTTTGTGTATGATCTGTATTACACAGCTGAGCCACGTGTGTGCAACCTGTGTGACAGAGGCAGCAGGTGTGACACTGCCAGAGAGAGGGTGGCAGCTGTGAGACGTGGTGGCTGCCTGAGCATGGCACAAGGATGTGTCTGCACCTGAGATGGGCAGCAGAACAGAAATCCTCAGGGTGAGGGTTTGACCACCATACTGTCTCTGCACAGCCACTAATGACTTTACCAGTCTTACTCTTTGAAATTATGTCTTGTTCACTGCCATAGAAACCATTCAAATTATTCCTAGTACTGCCTTACAGAAGCAGGACATGATATACTGGCTTGGAGAAAAGGTCCTGCACTCTATCTGTGAAGCAGCCAGCGAAACAGGAAAGTAAATGTTTGAGTTATTTACCACAAAGTTTGACAAAATGCAGAACCTTCTGACATCCTTAGAGGATAAAAAACTCTGAAAATCCCTGCCAAAAAGACAGTCTTGGAGAACAAGATGGAAAATCACATGTTTCGCTGAAAGATTCAAAGTAAAACTGTGACAGAAAAGATACTGCACAGCGGTGCAAATAATTGAGGATTTCTCCCAAAAGATGCATAGGTTCTTAAAAATAGCTTGAATTACTGTGATGACCTTAAGATTACTGGCACCACAGAGTCATAGACTTGCCCCCATTCATTTCTGTGTCCAGTCTTTGCTCTCATATTGTCTGACAGCACATCCCAGAACAGATATACTTACAGAATTCAAATGCTGAGGAATTCATTCCAGCTGTGGATATACAGCCATATCTCTTCATTGTCACTATTTATTACCAAAATTATAAAAACTTCTTTCCTCTCTTTCTGAAAACCTAATTTCTGTGTTTCCATTAAAGTCTTTTTCCCTAATAAGGATTATTCTTCCTTACTTAGAAAGCATGAGTGAATCATCCAGTGACCTTCTGTGGCGCAACCTAAACAGACAGAGTTTCTGGAGCACCCAACAGCAGGATGGGTTCTGCAGTCCTGAAATCTTTGCAAAAATGTTTCTGGAACATTTCTAGCTTGTCAACAAGCTCCTGAAATGTGTGGATTGAATACTTAGAATTTTACACTCTGTCAGAGGGCAATTTACTAATTTCCTATTTTATGTCATGTTCTCAGAGGAAGCATTAATGAATATCCAGGCTGTATCTATCCTTATCTGCTGGGATGCATGGAGTACAGCTCAGTTTCCCAGTCACCAGAACATACAGGTCAGGCAGGCATCTGCTCCAAACACCTGCACCCCAAAACATCTGCCCTCAGGAACCAGATGTGCCTGCTCATCTGGTGGTAGACACAGAGTGCCTGTTCTTTTTTGAGGGAGACTCCTGTCCATCTTACGCCATGCACTAGGGAGTTCATTTACTTTTTCCTTTCTGCTTTGTAGACTGAGAATACTAAAATCACTGCTCACCTGGAGAAGGAAATGGTACTGAACCTCATCCCTATAAATGTGTTCCATCTTGGATGCTTGTCATGACTGCACATAGCTTTAGAGGGCCTGACCATCTGTGGAAGCTGGGGATCTGAAGTCTTAATAATGCTTTGTAAAGGCAAAGATGGGCACCTCAGAAGGGTGTTCACTGAGCAAAAGTTCCTTATGCCAGCCCTCAACTGAGACCATCAAGAATGTGTCTGAGCTCCCCAAGGTGATGGGAGGCACTCTGTGCTTCAAGCAAGTCCTATATAATTTTATTATTCTATCCTTTCCAAAACCAATCTAATGTAAAATGTCTGAAAGATGTTGGGAGTGCAGACTAAAAGCCCTCCCCCTGTTTAAGGTATCTGAGTCACGTATGTTTCAGTTTTCTTCCTTTGGAACAGAAAATTGGAAATATTTTCCTGCACAGAGGTGCAAGTTCAGTTTTAAGAGTGGGGAGTCCCAGAGGCCAGAAGAGAAACTCTGTTTCCTGAAAGGCTGTTTAGTCTGGACCTCCTGCATGCCATGCCAGAGGCTGAGCAGAACCAGTGTAGGCAAGAGGGACACCACCACCCAGCTGAAGGAGAGCTGCCCTCTCTGCTGGGCTTTTGTGTGCAACTCATTTGCACCTGTACACACTCAGCTTGGGTTGGGTGTCTGGCTCCAGCTCCTGCAGTGATTTGGACTGTGATCTGACAGTCCAAGTTGGAGAGCCCCTGAGCAGACGAGGCACCAACTTACTCTGCTCTTCTGGGAGGGCAACACTTCTTGACAGGCAAGTTGAATGCCTACAGACTTTAGAAATGCAAATTTAGATATCTGGGGACTCCAGCTAGGCTTTAAGTAGGACGTTTTAGGAATTATGCTCTTCTACATAAGTGCCTAAATTCCACGCATGTTCCACTTCAGGCTTATTAGTCCCTCTGTGGATTTAGGCCTGGGAAAATAAAAGGCAGGATGCAAGAACCACTAGACTGTACTTAATAACGAATCTCTGAGCAGAGAACACACAGGCTTTGGTTTGAGGTCCAGCCAAAATTGGAGTAAAATAAGAAGAGAAAATACATGTCTTTGGGGATTGCAAATCAGCAAATTGGTGCTGAAGAGAAAGAGAGCAATAGAAGAAGCAGCTGAGAGAGAGGAGAAACCAGTGACTTAAAGAAAATTGTCCATTCTCTCAAAATCATTACCAACATTCTCTACAAGTGTGGGCTATTAAAATACACACACTCAAAGATGTTCCTTTTTGTTTGGTTTGGTAGCGATCTTGAAATTGCAATTTTTATGCACGATGAATGCCTAGTTAGAAACCGCCTTGTGACACTGAAATACTTCACACCTGGATTTCATATATATTTCTTTATACAGCTGCTTTCCACCAGAATAGCAAATGAGGTGAAAACTTGGAACCTCCTCTCCAGTAAGTTTTATATTGTGCAAGGAAGGGAGTTTCCCAATTCAGTGGAAAGAGGGGCTATGGTCACGGCAAGGTCACAAGCAATCTTCACCGACTGTTTGGAATGAAGCAGTTATAATCCGACCACAAATGCCCAGCTAAAGTTTTCCATCTGGAAATGGTCATCCATAGTGCATTTTTACCCACTCTATACTGTTCCTGAACATTGTTGCCTTCAACTATGGCAGTAGCCTGCTTGTGCTGAATTGGGGCTGGGAACATCCAAATCAAGGGTGACCTTCCCACCAACCCCACGTCCTTTAGTCTTTTCAGTCTAGTGAAATAATAATAATAATAGTAATAATAATAGTAATAATGTAATCATCAGACTAAGAGCTGTGTTCTCACTTTGTGGAAGTTCAGGCTGATGTTCCAGTTCACACTGAACAACGCTTTAAGCTACAAATGAACTTGAATGAGGGTAATTGTACAGAAAGCGATTACTCAGAAGCCCTGTGGGACAGCCACCATCTCTCTGCTGTGTTTGCATAACACTTAGAGGCACCAAGGTCCAAGGCTCCTCTGGGGGATCACCATCTGTGCTGAGATAAACTCTAATCTCTGAGGCTGAATGCCATCAGCACTGTAGAGTCTGTTTTCTCTCTTGATTTCTCCTCCACCATTTATTCAAAGATCTTAAGCAAAAGCAGGGAGAGTAACAAACACAAGGTTATACAGGAGAATTCTCTATGTTTTTTTGGAGGTGTTGATGCAAAGGGAAGGGGGGATCATCTTTAGCACTATGCTTTCAATCCTCATAATTTTTCTGCCATTGGCAGAAACCTAAGAGAACCTAAGATAGCTGGGCAACTCTTTCCTTTCATGACTCTGAAATTTAAGAGATCAGAAAAAAATATTAGAGAAATAGTTTCATTTCTAAGTTGTAAGAAACAAGCAGTAATGTCAAAGATGTTTCAAGAAATAAAATGCTAGTTGTCTTGGTCACTGGAGAATAATTTAAAATTTATTTTGTTTTATGATGGCTTACTGTCATGTGGTTTTCAGTGACTGAATGGCTTTTTATGAGAAATTCTGCATTTTTTTCCAACAACAATGCCACATTTTATTCCTTTTAACCAATAAAGAGGAGTATGAATATTAGAGGCATTGACTCCTTTCTGTGTTCAGCGTATTCCTACTGTTTGCTTTGTAACTCTTCTAACTCTTATGGTCATAGATCCATGCCATAATGCCAGGATACTGTGAAATTCAAATTCATAGGAGTTCCATGGTTGTCCTCATAAATTCGAGGTATGGCTGTATGCACATATTCTAGGGAGAACTGGAACTGAATTGCTTGGGGTGCTGAACAAATGTGGGAAAGATGATTCCTCATCCTTTATTATGGGATTATCTAAAGAGGAAATAGCAATACTTTCTTATGATTAAAATGACCAACAGACCAACAAAGTTTAAATCTTAGATATTGTGTTTCACTGCTGATCCTCAAAATAAAACATTGTAAACAAGTTAATATATACACATATTGTCAAGTTAATTCAATTGAATAATTGGAGAAAATCAGTCTGTTTACATATGCTCTATGAACAGAAAGTGAAGCTGTATTAAATCATGTAAATTATTCTCTGTGAGCTGTTTACTCTTTTCCAGTAATGATGTTATTTGTCACCCCAAGCCCCTGTATGTGGATGTAAACCAAAGCACATGTTAGAAAAAGGAAATAACTATACACAACATGAGCTTTTCCTCTCTAGAGAAGTCTAGTGCTGCCCATTTACTTTGTGGCCTTAATTAAGCAGTGATTCATGCTTATTTGGAGAGCTAAAGATAATTACTACCTTTTCCAAAGTGAACTGGCTATCCCTTTGACCCCAGTATTTTAGCCAAAGAACATTGCAGGGAGTACAGTTCTTTTTTAATGCAAAAGGAAAAGTGCTATTTTCTGTTCTTGTCTTGGGTAAGCTTTGCTCCTGAGGACAAGACTCCTTCCCCCTGCCAGGTGGGTTTCCTGGCTCCTGTCAGACACAACAGAAGGAGAAGGTGCTTCAGGATGATACCTTCTTAAGGTGAAGGAAGATCTGTGTAGAGACTGCCCACCTTTCAAGAGGGGAGAGAAGGAACATCCCAGTGGATATCTGGTGCTTCTGCCATGTGTTTGGTTGGCTATGAGGGCAGACAGAGACTGCACACGGAATGTCCTTACAAATGGCTTTCACATTTCTTTAAAGTTGAGCATTAGTAACTCCTACAAAGAAACCTCATTAAGCCTCTTTTCCATTTCCATTGTTGGATTTATTTTTTTCATTAATGCACAGGTGTGTTAGTGTCTCAATTTTATGGCAAGAAGGAATGAGAAAAAGATTATGGGCAAGCTTTCTGCCACCATCTCTGCCCATCTGTTGCCTGCTGTCGGCAAGAAAATAAACTTCTCTCACATACAATCCTTTTCTTTTTCCTCATTCTTTTCCTTTGTTGTTTTCCATATTGACATGATGTGAGGCCTACAATGGCTATCTCCAAAACTGTTGAGCTCCCTGCCTTATCTTGATTTACATTACATGCAGTTAGGTGCGTTTTATTTTAAAACAGCTGTCTGGAGAGATTTAGCCACCTCCAGCTGGCTTCATGCTTCAAATAAAATATGGCAGATACCTGGGCTAGTGGTCTGATGGCACATTTTATCATTCCAACGGGCATTTCCTGTCCTGATAACAAACAACTTCACAAGTGCCATCATGCCACTGAGAGTGATGAAAAAATTAATTTGATTCTGATCAAAACAATGGATTGGGGTTTAGTATGACAACAATAATAAGCAGGTTAATTGACTTCTGGGTATCTTAGAGAGTCACGAGAAATCTTTGTGCTTGATATTTTACTCCAGTGTGTGGTTTGTGTGCTCCCCTCCACAGCAGCACCTGCTTGCATTTCTGAAGTGCTGTGCTGACAGTCTAAGAAAACACCTCTTTTCAAAAGCACCTTGGGAGATTTCAAACGCTGTGATAAAACAACTGTGGGATAGAAATTAGAAATCATACCCTAAGTACCCAACTAGGGGTGCTTGAAAAACCATGGAGGTCTGTGTGTATGTATGTGGTATCATTAGAAACTATTTGGATACCTTCCTGATTTTTTTTTAAAGTTCTGCATTCCTCATTGTATTCTGGAACAAACAAATGGGAGCAAGAGCAACAGATCCCATCCACAGTTAGGGAAATGCCGGTTGCAGCCCCATCTCACATAAGCAGGGGATGGTAATTGCATTTTACAAGCAATTAGAGGAACTTCTGGAGTTTCCACGTGCACTTTGTGATTTGGCAGCACGGCAGAATCGGAGAGATTTTAATGTTAGTGCTGAAAGATTGTAAAATCATGCCTTGCGATGTAGAAAATGGAAGTTCCTTTGAAAGCTGCATTAATGAGCTCATTTTACTAAACTTCATTAAACCAGCCATATAATCTGTGCAAACTTACTCTGCTTCTCAATTACATGGAAATGGAGTGTGCTCTGACGAGTTAGGAGCCAGTGGCCATTACTGATTGTGTCATGCCAGGTAGGCTAAGCTATTGCAGATGTCTTCTTTTATGATTTTTTTTAAGCTGTAGGTGAAGAATTTGGCTGAAAAAGGTGGCACGTGGCTGAGGGTGGATAAAAGACCTGTGGGACACGGGGCTGTTGCATGTGTGGGCTGGGAGGCACAGCAGCACCATGTTTGGGCTGGTGCTTGAGCTGGTTCACAGGGCACGGCCTGTATGGGCAAAGGTGCAAGTGGGCCATGCACAGGGATATTTCCAGTTCTCATCAGAAATGAGCTTAAACCTGTAAAGGGATTAGGAAGATCCTCAGAGAGGGTGGGCATGAGTCAATATATCACCTAGAAAAAAAAAAAATGAGCAAAACTTCTATTTAGCTGAATACACTGCTGTTTATCTTCTTCCTACCCTGTAACCTCTGCTATTGTCTCCTGGTGTTTTGGACAAGGGATGGGGTGGTGTCTGCACTGTGCATCCCTGTGCAGGAGAATCATGGTCCCACAGATGCTGTTCTCTGCTTTATGGGGGACTGTATGGGGTAGATGATTTACAAGAAACATTTTATTTCATTTCACATCTTTGAGAGATGACAATCTATCAAATCCAAAATGTTTTGGAAAGAAATCCAGTTTTGTGGAATTTCAGAACTCAAAACATTCCTGCCAAAATATATCCTTACAACTGAAGACCTTCTATTGTGAAATTTGAGGGATTTACTTAAACTGAAGTAGAATGGAGTAACAGGAAAAGACTGAAACCAAAATACTGAATTAACCGGTACCAGCTTTATGGTTTTCAGTTAGCAAAAAATTCTGGCAATTAAACTTTTCATCCCATTTGAGGGATTTATTTGAAACCTGTGACATGGGAAATATTGGAAAGAAAACACTGAAAAAATCAGGTGCCTTGTGATGTGTTCCAGCCCTAACCCTATTGGTTAGCCAGACGAAATCTGTGCCTTGCACTTTTGGATGGACTATTGTTCAATTATCTGTTTATTCAAGCTCTATTCCAAACCTATTGTATGTATTAATCACTAATCAGCTAATCCAAATGTCAGGAGCAGATGTGGCTTGCTTGCCTGCTTTCCCTTTTACTGTATCAACATGTCCTTCGAGTGTCCTGGTGTTTTTCTTTTCATTATGTACCCGTTGTGCCTTATTCTGTCTTGTGGGACACAATGTACTGTAACAATTAACACCAGAACATCAAAGCTGACTCAGCTTTTATTGGTGAGGGGATCATAATGTAAGTGGTAAAACAGCACTTCTGGGATACCAAAGATCTCCTCCAACTCCAGTCAGTGAAATCAGGGGACATAAAATAGAGCTGATGACTTGTCCCTTTTCTCATTTTAATGTGACTTAAAAATTGTAAATCTGATACAAGTGCTACAAAATATATAAAATTTAAAAATTACTCAATGGGCATAAAGTAGTTAGAGTATCTAAACCAAGTTATTGGTTTAGAGATCCTAACCTAAGACACTCAAAAGGGAGGCAGCTTTTAGACAGAGTTAAGCATCTGTCCATCTAAAACTCTGCTGTCACTACAGTGCTGAAATGATCTGTGCCCTGACCGTGGTTAGAGAAATTGCAGAGTGGCAGATGACTGACAGTCCTGGTGGCTACCCCTGCACCAAACCATGGGTAGATTTACCAGAACACCTCTAGCCAAAACAAATGACATATTCGGGTATGGCCAATGTAGTAATGCAGCCTCCCTGTGGAGGGCTATAGTTCCTATGCTGCATATGGTCTGATTATATCCTGAAAACATGCTGTACATGGAGTTTGGTCTGATGCAAACGTTGGGAAGAGAGCATCTGCTGAGGTTATGTAAATGAACTGGCTATGCCTGTTTTGCCTGCATGGAGAGTGAGTGGTTTGAGGCATTATTTCCAGAGGAAAGGTCATGTCTTACTGAGAGTTTGCACACAAGAATGCCTTTAAGGACTATCTGCAAAGCTCTGTGTGTTGTTCTAGAAGCCCAGGAGATGCACAACATTATAGCCATATGTTGTGGCATTATTCATAGCAATAATGTTAGGACAGTGACAGGAAAATGGCTTTGGAAACACCACAAGGCCACCAGGACGAGGGGAAACACACAATATTTGAATAGGGACATTTTCAAATCCTTTTAAAACCAGGTTCCTGCAGCTGGCTCTATGCACAGAAGATATTTGGGAAGGCTGTTTGGGGAAAAGAGGTGGAACAGAAAGACTGAGAGCTGGCTCTCAGGGTAGGATGGCAGAAATGAGGCAACAGCAACTCTTTCTTAAATCATTGCAAGGTTTGCTCTGGGCCTGGCACAGACTGCTGTATGAAATGGGGAAACTGTAACTGGTTTGTGCTATTCCTCCAGGCCTCCAGGCTGAGCAGATCTTGTTCAGAAAAGGTTCTCGTCGAAGGCAGTAATTATCTGGTAATTAAATGATGCTATTGCATATGGTAGATTTCCAAAGCTGGATTGTCCTGGATTAATGTAAGCTTGTAAATGAAGAAGGTGAGCAAAATCTTGCAATAAAACTTCCATGCACTTTTTCTATGTGCCTTCTATAATATAAAGCCAATGTTAAATGAAACTGGAAAGTGAAACTATCAGCTATTTGGCAGTGTTTCAGGCGAGAAATACTTTTCAAAACTAAATTATATTATAAACGTGAAACATCTTTTCTGAGTGTCTGTGTTCAAGGAAAAACAATAGCTGTAAAGCTAATAGCAATTGCATAAGAGGCAAAACAGCATGTTCAGTGTGAGTAAACTTCAGAAGCTGATGTGTTAGATATAGTGGTTGAGGAGTGTCAATAAGATATTAAAATCCATCAGGAAATTCCTTCTCCATCTGCAATTTTTCCAAAGCCCTCCTGGAATTAGTTTTTTTCTTTTGCAGCAGCAATAGCAGAAGCACTTGCATAGGTTAGTCTACAGACCAAGACATGTTAAGATCCAGGCTAGCAATTATTTTTTAACACAGAATGTAAATTTTCTCAGGGCAGTGAGATGTTCAAAGACTGGCCTCAACCTGCCAATAGAGCATTTTTGGGTGGTTTCTAATTTTTACTTACTGCAGAAAGCAAGTACAATTTACATTAAGAATGCATATTATATTTCCTTTTGTTTCCTTCCCAGTAAATAGTGCATCCCAACTGAATCTTCCAATTTTTTTTTTTTTCTTTTTACATTTTTTTGTTTGTTTGGTTGGTTGGTTTTTTACTATTTGTAACTATGCTTCTTTTGCCACCCTCAAATATTGACATGATTTCCAACACCATTGGATCATTATTTTGAAAAAATCTGGGTACAGAAATAAAGTACTGTTCTGAAGGTTCTGAAGGTCTGATATAAAGTGCTGAAGGTCTGAATCAGTGGAAAATTCTGTTCCAGTCCAAGGACAGAGATGAAAGGTTTTTTTCCCCAAGGCCCGAAGCCTCTCAGTGATGGGTCAGTTCTAGAGATGAGTCACTGGGGTTGAGCAAGGGCTGACCAAAGTACAGCCAAATCATGCTGCTGATGCAAAAGTGTATAGGGAGTGATGACAATTTGGGTTAATAAATGAAGAATGAACTATTCTCTAATCCAATTTTATTCCCAAAGAGCAACACTAAATATAAACTAAAAACTTTCTCAAGAGGTTTATTCTGCTGTTCCTATCCAAAACAAAGTAGATATGTTGCTACTGAATAAAACCTCTCTTTTTTCTACATTCTCCAGCTCAGTTTTAGTTTCCCAATCTTTCCCGATTTCTGAACCCCTTGTTCAGAAAACATATAATTTCTTTAGGTGTTGGCCACAGTTGTTTTGTTCCTTATCATCTGTGGAGCACAATCCTACTTCAAAGAGGTAAAAAGGTCCTCTGCAAGACATGGGGTGCATTCTTGCAGTTTCCTCTCTGTCATCATGCACAATTTATGAAGGCCTGGGTTTTTTGCAGACTGATGTGACGGAATAGGGAATATGGGGAGGTTTTCAGAGTATTCAGCAAAGTCAGTGCCCATGGCCCCCAGCCTTAAAGGCACCTGTTGATAACCCACGTTGGCTGCACCAAGTGGGGAAATGGGGTGAAGGCAGAAGTCCTGAACCCTGCTCCCTCCAGATCACAAAACTCCATCAAAAGTCTAAAATCAAATTAAATGCTCTTCCCTTCTATATTCAAATTCTTGTTCACTTGAATTGCAATGGCAATGGATTGGTTGTCCTTTTACTCAAAGATCTTGTTAAAAGTCAAAATCCATGTCTTATGTATCAGAACACTTGAAGGTGGATACTCCTCAAAAAATACTTACCCAGCGCTGGTAGGAGCAGAGGTCAGAGGACTCCAGAAGAGCTTCCCTACCCATCCAGAGGGGTGGAGAGAAGAGGGTGGGATGTGGATTGTAAAGAGGAGGGAGATTTGATTCATGCTCAACCCTCTGTCAGAGAAATGATGTTTTCCCTGGAGATTTAGGGAGATGAATTAAACTCTCTGCATACCTTACTTCATTTTAAGACTACTTCCTGATAGTCTATTTTGGCTTGAAGAGTGAATCTGTACAATTAATTCTGCTGCAATATTTTTTGTTGTTCTATTTTCACTAGTGTAGGTTTAAAAATCTAGCCCTGTGATAAATAACAGCTCAGTAAGCCCTGAGCTCCCTGTCAGTGAATCTCTTTTAGTGCCATCTGATTCATTTCTAAGGCTCCAGTTTCTCATTGTGGCTTATTATTACATTTTACTGTTCTGAAAGATGATGTAGGTAATTGTACTGGTCCCTTAGCTAACTATAGATTTTTTTTAATTTCTTAATAATAATGAAATTGCCATAGATACCTTATAATGTTTTTCTTCAGAAACAAACATATAAGTAGAAGTTCACACAAAGTAATCCGGGGCTGCCCTGTGGCAACAATTATAATTAAAATATAGCTGTTTGATTATATAATTGAAATTTCTTCCAGTTGATTAGCTTGGATCCTTTCCACAGCCATACCCCTGTTTTTGAATAACTCAGCCTTTGTACACTGTGCTGCAGGAACATTACTGCAGTCATGGGCTGAAAAATACCTGCCTGTTTCAACCCACAGGTAAAGGAAACACTTGAATGTAAGAAGAATCAAATAAAATCTGCTTTGTGTGTAATTAGATGGCTGCACAGCTGTGCTAGAAATACAGGGCCAGTGCTTTAAAAAAACAAAGCAATGAAGAGCAAAGCTTGGATCTCTCCACTCCACTGATGACCAGTCCAGCAACATGCTCAGGGAGTTATGCTCACCCTTGCTCATGGGTGTTTTTTACTCCTGTGTATATTTATCATCAGTAGAGGTCTAGAGATAACCCTCAGAGCTCATCTTGTCCATTACTCTACCCAAATGGCAGAAAATATGGGCTGCCTGGCCTTTTTTCTGTCTGTCCTGAGAACACTGGTACGATGTAGTATGGCATGGCACGGCATGGGATGTTCCCTGCAAGAGAGCCAGAGAGAGCATCTGCTTTGTGCATCCCAGGGAGGTTTAGGGAATGGAAAAACACAAGTTTATTCACCTCTGGGAAGACTGAGGCATTGCTGGCAGTGGAGCCCAAGTGGACATTACATTCCCCCTCAACAGCTGCGTGGTGAAAGCATTTAAGGTTTATATTTAGGGGCCTGAATATAACTCACCCCAAATCATCCCCTAGAGTAGCACCAAGGGGCAACTGGTGCTTTTACCACAGTATAAGTGAGCTCAGAAGCTGTGAAAGGATGCAGCATGAAGAAAGTAACCGATTATTTAATTTACAGAGTTTGCAATCAAATCAGGCTTATCTGGTAGTAGAAACACAGAGCAGCTCTAAATATTGCTAGAAATGCACACAAAGAATAAAAATAAAATTGACAGTATAATTACAGCTTCCCTTTATGATTCCATCAACATTATTTAAGCGCATATGAACCTGTGCTTTTACAAAGAAAGCTTTATAAAAATCCCAAATTCTATTGAAATTTGGAAAAGAAAAGTCAAATTCTATGTTTTGATCATTTTATCCTGAATACAGACAGTCTTATTGTAGTTCACTGCATACAAAGCATGACATTGAATTAAAGCATTGGTTAATGATTTCTTAATTTAGTGACAATCATATAAACAGAAAAGTTGGAGCTTAAATAAAGAACTGTGGAACAAGTTTCAATTCAGGTTGAAAGCTAATGAATTGAAATGTCAAGTCAATCATTTAAAAAAATTAGAATTCAATAGTTTAAAATCATTTAATCATTTTTATAATTATTTTGTGACATGGAAGGAGCAAAAGGTCAAAATATAAAACTGCAAGCATATTTCGGCTAATGTGAATATTGGAATGAATGGTTTAGTTGCATTTCACCTGGAGTACATTAGTAACTTTCACAATGATTATTTTTCTTGCTTTCAAGAAAATTAAATAATCAACCAGCCAAGACAGTTCTAAAATAAGCAATTGACCCGTCACAGTACAGATGGATTGATTATTCTATAGTCTTCATTTCACTTCACTAAATACATACCCGAGCAGACTTTCACAGGTGTCTAAAGGTTAGCTCAGATGTTTTGAGCCCCAGCCTCAAGGCTGTGAGTACATTCAGCTCTCAGTGAACTTTATAAAAGTGAACCAGAGCTGCTGAAGCACAACCCTCACTCACCTCCAGACAGCGGGCACTACATGGCACCCCGGCGGGGTGGGACAGGAAGAATGTGTCAGGAGCCCCTAAGTCCTTTGCTTTGGAAATACAAATATTAACAGCCTTCCTAGGAAGTACAGAAATTCCAAACTGCTGCAAGAGTCACCAGGTTGCTTATTTTGTGGTTACTATCTTCTAAATATGAGGGGTGATTAATGGAGGAATGAAAGGGTTGGCTAATCTTCAGTGCAGAGCATGGAAGGAAAACCACGTCAGCAGGCTGGGCAGCCCTCAGGTGCTGATGGCTTCCTCGTGCTCCACTCAGTAAGAGATGAAGCTCTATATTTAGAGAGGACATGGATACCACTGCAAAACTTCTGGAAGCTTATTTGTGCTCTGCCAGAAGTGTGGGGGTAACATATTCTTGGTAGGTGCCTGTACAAGAAGAGAGGGTCAGCCACAGCGGGATATGCTTGGTCTGTGCTCTGCGTGCAGAACATCCAGGGAATTCAGAAAGAGCTCTTTGTGGGGCTGCTTGTCCAGATGAGGTTTTTGCTTGTTAGGGTTCTCTGTGTCCTCCAGTATTTAGAGAATAAACACTACAGAACATCAAAACCATGCTTTGGTTTCGTTCTGCGTGGGTTTTTTTAGGAAAAAGAAAATGAGATTGTTTCCTGAGTAATATGATTTCTGACTGCAGTGCTTAGTGCTGGTGGTGATGTGGGTTTTTCTTAATAGTGGAGAGCAGAGAAAATAGCATGGTTGATTCCTAGGTACTGTGTGATAGAATTAATACAATGACACAAAATATTTGTCCTTAAAGATGATTGGGTAAAGCCAGACTGGTAGCATCAGTACGAAAGCACAGGAAAGCAGAAATGACCAGCTGAGACAGCAAACAAGATGAACAATCTGAGAAAGTCTATCAGATACCATTCCACGTGACATCCCAACTCCAAGACAGTCTCCAGTGTCACAGAAGAGAATTAAATTCTATTGTACAAACCCACACTGACCAATAGTCCCAGAACAGCTTGTATTTGTCTTGCTGTGGTCAGTTTTGGTAATTTGTGTATCCTCCACAAATGCTTGTGCTATGTGAGAGCTTACAGACTGCACTCAGGAATGACAGGAATTACAGATGGAAAGGAACTGTTAACCTTGGCCCCACAGGACTGCTCTCCACTTCATATTTTAATGCAATGTGCAGTTGGCCCATTCCAGATGATCTGCTATAGATGTTACTGTCACTTTCCCTCTTAGTCAGAAGAGCTCATCAATGACAATGGGATAGATTATGTTGCTGCCAATACCAGCAGCAATAGGAGAAATGCCTGCTGAAAATCTGCACCACGACTCTATAGGTTCTTTTGAAGGAAAACGACTTAATTATAGGGCTAGAAAATTACCATGCAATAATTAATATTCTCGGTATTTACACTTAGGAAAGTGATTGTAACGCATAAAATACAGTATTAAATTGGAATTAGCTACACTTATTTCAGTTACTAATATAGCACCCTCCACACCACCTCTTGTGCGACCTTTCCAACATCTGTTTGAAAAAATGAAACCAAATCAGCCCACGGTTTCTGCATGATCTAATTGTAAATCTCCAGTAACTTCTTGGGCTCTATCCAAAACAACATGAGTTTCAATTTTTTCCAGTTTTTCCTTATGCTGGGAAGTCAACCACCCATGTTATTACTGGGAAACATGACCCTGTGTTATGTTCCCTCACTGAGGTCCTTGAGTCAATAATCCCAGCAGTGCCTCAGCGTTTTTAGAAGTCCTGTTCTCTTCTTTCAACATGCCTTACTCTCGACACAGTGCCAAATGTTGCAACAAGTTTTTAGAGGTGCCAGAGTTATGATAATTAATGCTAAGAGAGTCGTAGAAAGGTCGTAAAAGCTCATACCTCAAAGTTTCAAACACTTTCCCACTCGTAGAGATTAAGATGAGCCCATTGAGGGGGACTTAATTGTTCTCTTTTTGCCAGAACTGAGATTTCTTATGGCTTTATCCAAGGGATCTGGTTCTGGCTGCTATCAGAGACAGGAAACCAGACTAGGTGGACTCTAGCTCTGATCTCATCTAGCAATTCGGATGCTGGGAAATAAAAAAAAAGAGGGAGACAGGCTTGTTCTGTCCCTAGCTTGTGTTTTTTATTCCCACAAGCACAGAGATGGCCACGGCAGCTGCTTCCATGGAAGAGAAAGGGGGCAGAGCAAAGTTGTACCAGGTCATTGAGATTTCCAACCCAAAACTTTCAGTTTCACTTCAAAGTGTGCAGACCAGTACTTCTGAATTCCCCTTTTGGCCACATGTTTTGCATGTTTAAAAGGTTTCGCTCAGAAGACAGCAACCAGAAGTAATTCCGTGAGAAAACAAACCCTGACTGCATTTTGTGCAAGTCAAGATCCTGTGCCCCTTTTCCTCACCTGTAGCTGTGATGCCCCTTCTCTAAAGCCTGCAGAGTCTGCCAAGACTGGAGTTAGAGAAATATTCTCTCATCAGGAGTTTGCTGCCTTCAGAAATGGGCTTAACATACACTTTGTGTTTGTTTTTACCTTTAGTGCCTGTCTAGCCCTGCATCAAGCCCCAGAGCAGATCCTGGTGAGGTTGCTGCCCTTCTCAGGGCCTTTTTCAATAAGAAAGTGCCCAACATGTTGTACCAGCCTCTGGCAGCATCAGTGTGGAGGGACCCTCCATCATAGGCTGAGGGGGGTTAATCTCTTTGGAAGACTTTCATTTTATAACAGGGTGAGTTCCAACAGTTTTTCAGCATTGAGAAAGAGGTTGTGACCCTCTGACAAAATTTTGGCTGCAAAATGAAATTTCCTGTCCATGCAGGAAACCACTGGAGAGAATATTTCTATAATACTTCCATTCAAATAAATTCAGGTATTCCAGTAATTGTATGGTCTCCAGTAAAAATATCAAATAAACCTGTCATAGATTTTTCTCCCAGATGCTCAGATACAGTCTCCTTTCACTGTGTAACACAGCCTGCAATGCCAAGGGACATCCAAGGTTATGCTCCTGTGGTTCAGGCTCCATGGCTTGTCCTGGAAGGAGACAATGGTTTCACTATGCTCCAGGGGCTGCACCTCGGCACTGCTCCTGCCTGCCCACTAAACGAGGTCAGAGCAGCTCTCTCTGCTAATATCTTGGGTAACACAGCCTCTGGGAAAGAGCAGTTTGAACGTGAAGCAATCAAAGCTCATCACTGTACAATTTATTAACTTGCTTTGTAAGGGAAAACCAGCACGGCACAGAAAAGGTGCGCTCTGGAAGGAACACACAGCAGCCACAACACTGTAACTATCTAATAAAATGTTTGTGCTGTTGGAAAGGTTTGCTGCAGAGGAAGATAAAAGACAAAGATCAATAAAATGTAAAAACCTTTACTGGGAAGCCTTCTGTCCTAAGAGGAGAGAGGTCTGCTTAGCCAGGGTGCGGAGGGCGCGTGTTCTCATGGCCGCCTTTGTACCGAGCCTCGGACCCGGCTGCCTTTGCTCCCTTCAGGTCCACAAAAGCTTGTCTTCACCCATGCCAAGGTCTTCCAGTGTCACACCCTGACAGAGCTCTCTTTGATACAGAAGCATTTAACTGACTGTTGGTCATTTACTTCAATTTGCCTCCACAGCAAACCTCTCCACTCACCCACCCACGCGCAAAAGGGCACTTTCAGCCTTTTACATGCAGCTCACAGCCTCAGCACAGCACCACAGTCTCAAGCCCCCCAAATATTTTAAACAAACCACAGATGAAACACTAACACAAGTAGTAAATCTCGAAGACAGCTCAGTGATAGTATGTGCTGCTTTAGCTATGACATACAGCAGCTTAAAAAATTAGAATTAGTTACAAATAGTAGATTTCTCACACTGCCAGACTGTATCATTTATCTTACATAATTTACTATATCATTTTCTCTTATAAACAGCTCAGAAGCCAAGACTCGGTTAAAAACAAAACAAAACAAAAACCAGAAATGGATTTAATATTTAACTGTTCCCTGGGGACCAAACTCATTCCTGATAGAAGTGAATGAGTTTGACCTACTCTGGGCAGTTCCCATCAGCTTTACTAAACTTTCCTCAGGGCTGGGCTCCACCTAATCTGTTTTTCAGCTCCTCTCTGGATGAGATCCTGTTAAAATTAGAGTACCTTGACCTCCACTGGCAAGAGACAAAAGCCCAGCGTATTTTTCATACTAATTGGCATAGCCATAATGACTTTCATTTCAATGCAAGCACTTTGGAAATATGAATTGATGGGTAGCAAAGTTCATTGATTAGCACTTGTGTACAGGCACCTTTCCTCCTGGTACAGGTTTTGCACATAATCACTCAGTGGTAACCAGCACTTACTTATCAAAGAGAAATCCAGAAACATATGGCTGAACATCTACATGCAGGAAACATTTACCCAACCACATACTTGAGCATTAATTTTACATACAGGAAGAGGTATTTCCCTTTTGATGGTGATAGTTCCTGTAACAAAGAGATGGAATGGTCTGAACAGTTTATACTATTTATTATTATGAAATGGGCAGGAGAAATTGAGTGACCTTCTGGGTTAATAAGAATTTTGAGCAATGGTTTCATTGAGATATAATTCAGTGTTCAGGAGGCATAAGTCTTACACTTTAATTAATAATATATAGATATTTTAAAATAACATTTTAGGAGTATTAAATCTATTATCACAATAAGACACTTCAGTGTGTGAACTAGTGTGAATTAATTCACACCTAGCTGTATGGATGGCTCTTAGCCCTTTGGCCCCATACTTGACAATATGTTAGGCTTGAATTAATGCACTGTAATTCGCAGCTTGTCATGTCTTTCTGCTGAAGCATATCCCTGGAGTGGCTTCACCAATATACAGGCTGGCTTCACACTTTCTCATAGAAGAATGGCTTCAGCTCCTCCCAGTCACAGCTACTCCCCAAAGCTGTGACCTCTGAGAAAGGCATCACACATCCCACTGCCATCAGCTGCTGTTCCCCATTCACAGAACTGCTGCTCCTGCCTGAACAGCCTCGGTGCTCAGGAGCAGGGCTTCCTGCAAAAAAACCCAGATTACATTCTGCTTCCTTGCTTCCAACATGGACAGGCTGCTTGGGAAACTACAGACTCATTGAGGCATCGGACTGAACCTGGAGTGGGGCTGTGGAATGAAATGCTGTATTGCATCAGCACAGGTCTGGCAAATCTGAGGGCTCACAGGCAGGAGAGAATAAGATTTCTCCTCCATTCTTGCTGAACAGAAATAATTTTGAATAAACCAGCCAAGACAACCAGTGACTCATCCACTGCAGGAATTGCTCAAGAGAACTTCATTTTATTGTGTGGGAAAATACTACCCCTCTAAAATTGCTACAGACTGCAGCATCTTGATTTATCCTCGTTCTAGAAGCACAAGTGTTATTTTTTTGCATCCACCTGAATGGTGGCCTCACATAACCTGCTTCATTTTTTGCTTGTTCATTTGTTTGGTTGGTTGTGCTTCAGATGCAGTTGATTCTATTTGACATTCCCAATTTGGAGCTTTATATGGAAATATCAGAGTTGCTCCTGCACTCCAAAAGAGTAGAAAAGCTCCCAGTTTTGTAGTGTGTCCTCAGAAAAACAGCTGAGGCAGTGAAGTTTGAGAAGGAAAAAAGAAGAGAAAGAAAACATGTAAAAGCAAAGAGCTTGATAGGTGTGGTGATAAATCTGAATAAATAAATGAGAGTTGCTGCAAGACACGGAGGTAGCAGTTTTGCTGAGCTGTGTTGGAAGAAAGCCCTGATTGTGTGCCAAAGCAAGAGAGCAGCTGTGAAATGCTGGGTGTGGGTACTCAGCAGTAATCTGGTTTAACCCTGTACATAATGACATAATGCAGTGTCCAGTGCTAAAGCACACTAAGTAGGTGCCACACAGGCATAAAATATGCATAACCTGTTTCTTTCCTTCTGCACTAATCCACATGAAGACAGTATTCATTCTTCTGTCAATCTCAGGAGCCATGGGAAAGTAATGCTGAAGTGTTGGTGTGATCAGAACCTCTCTCTGCACCAGGTCACAGGGCTGTGTCCTTTCCTGGTGCTCTTCTCAACATTGCCATCTCACAGATCACCAAAGCTACCCTTCAGTAACAGAGTGAAGACAGCCAGAAAGTTGTAAAATAAAACTACAACAACACAGTTTATTGAGCTGCAAAATCTACAGAAATATGCGTTTTACCAGAAAAAAAAAAAAAAAACAAAACAACTCAGTGGAATTATTCAAATATAAGAGCATTCTCAAGGTTTTCTGCTCTGGTTTTTGTTTTTTTTCCAGTTGTTAAAATCTGTTTTGAAAGGTTGGTCTCCAAAATAATTTATCAGCACCTTAATATAGATGGTTTTATTTTTCCTCAGCTGGCATTGATGTCACCTGTTCAGAAAATAAAGACCTATTTTGTTAACAAAATTAAGTACATATTTAGAAAGGTGGTATCAGGTATTTTACTTTGAAAATGTTGTCAACGTTGTTTTTGTTTCAAGGCACACCTCTGCTAATGCAGCATGCATATACAAAAGCTGATAAGTGACTACATACATCATGTCTGAATATATACACAAGTTCAATATTTCTACTTACAGGGTAAAGTAATGGAGTCGGTCTGATCTGAGAGAGGTTCTGCATGTAATTTCAGGGAATCTATGTTTAATTTAATAGGTCATGTATCTGTCTCAAGTGGGGATTACAGTATCTGGTTTAAAGTGATCTACAGTATCAGGCTTATTATGTAGCTTTTATTTTTAGCAAGGAATGGATTTAACAGTTGACAGTCCTACTTAAGTATGAAATACATCAAATTTACAACCCAGGCCAGCCTGCTGGCTGTATTATGCACACCAGCTTACAAACAACCTTGGGACTTCCCACTCGCTGGGTAGTTAGGGGCAGTGGGAAGTGGCAGGCTGGAGGCATAAAACCATCATGATCCTGCAGCAACCTGAGCTGATCTATGGAGCAGTATTGTTGGTGAGGTTGTAAAGCTGATTGGAGGACGGGTTGATCACTGCACTGGGAAAAGTTATGGAGCAAAACAGGGCAGAGGGAATCCAGAGTGAAAAATAGTTCATGCTTGAATGCCTTGAAAAAGTGTATCGTGCACTCTGCTTTATGCCTGATACAGCCAGAGCTGGGCTGCAGTGAAGGAGAGAAAAACAAACAAGCAATAAAGAAATAACATGGGCATAAGACTTCTGAGGGCTGAAGGAGAATGTAAAAATGGTTGCAAGGCACATCAGGGCAGAGGGAGAGTTTTCATATGATACTGTTGTTCTCAGCTGCAATGTTGAAATTATTTGGATACAGCAAGAGATCAAAAGATTATAATATTTCCTGTGATGATTGGCCACTCCCTGGATCTCTCCTTGTCTGTACCTGTCTATTCTTCGCTACATCCATCAAGGTAGCTGGTTTCCAGCTAGAAACCAGTAGCAGGAAGTTGAGTGCTGGTACAGTTTTAGCATAATGAGATGACTTTCATTTTGCTTGTGTAATAAGAGTGGCAAAACAGAGGTAAGTCATAAAGTGCTCATCTGTATTCTAATTAACTCAACTTTTGCTTCTGGCCTGGTCTGAAGGTTTTGTTGGCACAGGAATGAATGCTCTCAGGTGCAGAGAGAGAGGAGTGTAATATCTAGTCATCATAATTGCACCAGTGAAAGCTGCTATATAAACAGAATTATTCTGCTAAAATTGCACTTCTTCTAGGAAGCCTATCCTATTCTACTTCTGCAAGTGGCTTTACTGGAGTGATATGAAACTTTCCTTGTGTGGCTTGGCCACATGAAGACTGCTGTGCCAGGGCTGAGCAACTCTAGCTTGCCTGTATGAGCAAAAGGCTTCCATAGCAGACATCACTTTGGTCACTAGGATAATGTTTAGGATTTTTCCCCTTTATTTTAACTCATTTATATCTAGCTGAAAAATCAATATCTCATGATGAGAAATAGAGCTATAAAATTTCTAATAAATCCATTTTCAAGTGCAAGTTCTGCTCCTGAGAATGATTTTGTAACAGAGTGATCACACAGTTCCATGTCTATCACTGAAAAAATATTCTTCATTTGCAATTAAAATTTAGCTTTTCTAGTTGCCAGCTATAGTAGCTCTCTACCCATCCCAGCCAGGGTCAGCCTTCTTCACACATCCTTTCCAGCCACAATAACCTTCCAAGTTGCATTCTGCCCTGCCTTAAATGGATTTGCACACAGATGCACTGAAATAGTGAGAATAGATGGGGCACAATCTCATCTTTCACACCAGTTTTGTACAAAAGGGAGTAAACCTGCTTCAGGTGCTTCAATTCTTTGGTTTTTAAGATTTATTCACTTACATATTTATTCTGGCCCAGTCTCTCCTTGGCATTGACTCTTTGAGACACCACAGACAAGGAGACCACTATTTCCATGAGGTGGTCATTTTGACAGGGTCAATAATGGGAACAACCAAAATCTGTCTTTAGTCTTCTTCTGGTGCTCTCTGAAAGGATACAGCCCTGAACTAAACTCCAGTTTCCCAGCCACTGCACAGCATGTTGGTTGTTTCTCTAGGGAAGGGGGCATACTGGTGGAAGGAGGACACTGCCAAGCAGATGATGTCCAGGAAAGTTTAATTGGCTCCCCACAGGTCCTATACTTCCAATATCGCTTTTGTGATAAATCCAAAATGTCGCTTGTTAAATAACCCGAGACCTTTCTTGTAATCACCCAGGATTACATTAGAACATTAAATCAGACATAATTGGACTGTCCCATTCAGACATAATTTTGAGGTAAAAATAAAAAAAAATAATCAGACAGTAGTGTATTGCATGTAATGAGAAATTTATTGCAGTTCCAAAAATATCTTCACTGAAAGTATAAAAGAATTTATAGGGTAATTTTTTTCCTGAATATAAAAAGAACTAACTAGAGTGTTTTAATCTGCAGCCACTGAAGTACGCACTCTTTGTGACACAAAGGGTTTGCTTTTACTAACAGCAATTAGATCTTAAGTCACCTGTAGAAGGTAATATTCAAATGTTCTGTTCTTCACTGGCCTTAACTCTTTAAATAACACTTTCTACTTGATCTTGAAATAGCACCAACATTACGGAATCACAAAATCACTGAATGACCTAGATTGGAAAAGACCTTTGAGGTCATCAAGTCCAACCCATGACCTAACAACTCCTCATCACGTAAACCTGGACTGAGTGCCATGTCCAGTCTTTTTTAAACATGTCAAGGGATGGTGACTCCACCACCTCCCTGGACAGAGGATTCATTGGCTTGGATATTTTGACGTATAATAAACCTCACCACTGATTTCTCAAATGAAGGGCTTAGAATTAAACTGGAATCTGCTGAACTGAGATGTATAAAAACACTAATTTCCTTTCTGTAAAGTTTATTATTATTTATAGTCAAATACATTCACCATTAGACTTCTCTGCTGCAAAAGAGATTGAGAAAAGGCAGAACTACTAACAGCATTGCCACTTTCCTGGAAATTTATGTTGTGTAGGTATGTTCAGAGAAGTTTTTTACAGAGATATGCCACCCGAGAAAAGGAGGAGAATGATTAGGAAACTACCCGGCCAGACAGACATTGTGCCCCCAGGGCAACCCCGCCAGCCGCGCGCGTGCACAGGATGTGGGCGAGTCACAAAGCCCCGGCAGGATGCTGGGGCCGTGTCAGCCCCGCGGTGCTTCCTCGCCAGGCTGTCCCTGGTGGCACCGCTCCCCTGGGCCAGGCACAGCAGCGGGGCGGCCACTGCGATGCTGAGAGGGTGGTTCACCCTCCCTCACAGAGGCTGTCCTGGTGCGGTTATGCCGTCTCACAGCTGTAAAACTAATCCATGTGCAGGAGGTTTTGCTTAAAATCTGTTGAACATTAAGCGTGAGCTTGACATTTTTGTAACTGGCCAGTGCCTGCCTTCAAACAGTTTTGTGCTTATATGGCTCACAGAGAAAATTTGTGCTTCAGGGGGAGTACTGACACTTGAGTCTTTTTCTCAGGCCTTCTCTTTTTGGTGTGCTTTGCTTAAGTTTTAAATGAGGTGGTTTGGAACTTCTGGAAGTACTTTTATCTGTGTTTTACAGTCTGAAGGTTACTAAATGCATGCACTTCATATTTATATCATAAAAAAATCTAATAACCTTGTGTTATTATCATTTATTCCAGCTTGACATAAATCAGGAGCCAAACAAAAGGGAGGACAGATTTTTTAGTGTTTAACTAGGTTGCTTCACGTTGCTTGACATTCTCCATGACTTTATTTAAAGGCTTCCCTCCAGCTTTGACAGGCAGCAGTTTAATATATACGTGCACACACACATACGTATGTACGTATTCGTTTGAATTTGGGCTCTTCCCCTCCAGTCTCTGGTAATCATGATATGTGTCTGGAGAGATGAACTGTCTAAAAAATAATAAATAAGAGGCCATGAGAATTGAAAGCCACTGTTCAGGTTCATCTAGAAAGAAATTAAGCAAATCAAGTTCGGGTTTATAAAAGGAAGCAAATTACCCTGGGGTCTCCACACACTGGACTGACTTGACATATTTAATTATTTTGCAGGTTCCTGCCCTTCTAAAGAAAATTGCACCACTTTTACTACAGCCACCTGGGGAGGTGACAACGAGGTTATCAAGCAGTCTAGAACTGCTGTAACAGCTCCTTAAATACACTCAGCCAGGGAGGGCTCCTCGAGTCAATGACACCTCCCTATACCCACGAATTAAAGCCCAGCTGGCCGTGAACCATCCCATCGCTGATGAAAGCCTCAGCTTTTCACAGGTGTGAGAGGGAAGGAGGGAGGGAGGGAAGTGCTTCCTGAGGAGATAAAGGAAGAAGAGGTGGCCGGGAGCCAGCAGTGGGAGAAGCTGTGGATCATTCCAAATGTGCCTTCCAAGTGGCGGTGGGCTGGCGTGGGGGCCACCTCTGCCTGCCCCGCCAGTGCTGTGGCTGCTGCTCTGGTATGCTGGGAATGCCGCGTTCCCAGAGGTATGCAAAGGAGATGACTCAACACCGTGCCGATCATGACCCTACAAGCAGCTTGGGGATTTGGTCTTGATGGTGAGCTGATTATTATTTTATCTCTTACCAAACAGCATAATTCACAGCAGTCTAATGTTTGCATGTTTTTCTTGTAAGCCACTCTTGCTATTTCATTAGTAGCTGTGCTAAAAGAGAAAAGTGCCTTTCCCCCCGCAAAACTATTTACTCTCTTTCATGCAGACTGCTCCCAGCCTTTCCACCTCTCCACAGAACCCCGAGCCCTCTTGAAGGGTTGTATTTCTGTAATCACTGCACAATCCATTTCAGCTGGATGCAGCAAACCATCTTTGATTTCAATTCCCCCTGAAGTGACTTAACTAGGCTCCCAGTTGAGAAAACACTTTGAGAGGTGTCTGGAGTGGTTTTCTGAGCTCAGCCACCCAGATGAGAAAGCCAAATTTAAAGACGTTTGTGAGTGTGCACAGTGTGCCCTCACAAGCCCACAGTCACCAGCTGCAGTGAGGGGTTGATTGCCAACCTCTGTGTGTGTGTGTCACTACTGGGGGCTCTGAAGCATATCCCCCACTGTCTGCTTAGGCTCTGACCTTTCCTTTGCCACGAATTTGGCTGAAGTAAATATGTAAGCAAATATGTTATTGATGCATCTGGTCTTTGCACAGTTACCTGGAGTGAAATGAAGATCCTGGTTATTTAAGGGTTTGATTGTGATACAGATTTTTGTGGGTGTTTTCAAGTTGTGACCTAAGGTGTTACCTGAAGCAATGCGAACATGGCCACTCAGGTAGTGACCCACTTACCTTGCTTCAAGGAGAGGAAGTGATTAGACCTGTGTGTTCTCAGGCTGTCCAGGCTTCACTGTCACATTTCTCCTGCCTTCTGTTAGTGATGCTGATAAAATCATGACACCCTCTGTGAGTGTCCACACTGATAAATAGCACTTGGTAGTTATTTTGGCAATATTTACTAGCATCCAAGGCTAGGTAATTTTCAGCAGCAATGTCCCTGTCCTGCCATGTGCTTTGGTGTAAGACAGAGTGGGGTTTTTGCTGCAGTTCTTGCCTGTTTTCTCAGTTCTGCAGCACAAGCAATAATAGTTCACAATTTTACATCTGAATGCAGGCTGAGAAACTGCCAGCTGAAGTACACATGACAGGGTCTCTACACAAGGAGGAATGGTGACAAAGCATAGTCACCAACTTTTGCTGGTCAACACACTTCTGGTAGAGCCAGGCTGTGAGCACAACTTTTGGATCACTGTTGTTTTGATGGAGCTTTCAGAGTCTCAAACTGCACTGGGACACTGCATATTTTGTGGGCAGAACTGTACTTTTCTTGGCTTTGACTGGATTTTAAATGTTAAGGTCACTTTTTAAAAGCATGCAAAAACTCTCAGCCAACCTATCCAAAGGTAATCTGCTTATATGAGTGTATATATATAGAAATACTTTTTCTGAAGGTGAGTGGTAGTGTCCAAGCAGAACCAACAGTTTTAAACAACCTTAAGTATCTCAGGAAAGTCCTCAAAATTCTGTCTCTCTTGTGGAATGGAAGCTGCCGTCACCCCAGGGCCTGTATCTTGGCAAGCCATGGGGTTTGCTGTTGAGCACAGTTGAAGTCTGTAGTTTGAAAAGACTCACCCAAGTCTGCACAGTGGGAGATGTACAGGTACAACAAGCTCAGAAAAGTGTGAGCAGGATTGCCAGGGTAGCAAGGGGATTAACAAGAGGATTCAACAGGGCTGTTCGTTTTGGGCCATGAACACCAGGTGCAGCAAAAGGAGGACTCTTGGCCTACAGAACATGTGTTGTTATTACCAGTAATGATAATCCATTATACTGTCCTGAGGACAGGCCAAATCCTGCCCACCCTCATCTTGTGATGAGAAACAATAACTGACAGCAGAGAAAAAGGCATGGTATGTGCTGCATTCTTAATGGGAACATCATTTGGCTGAGTGACACTCAGCTGCTCCTGAAGGATTTGGAAAGCAATGCTGTGAATGTGCTGAGCGCCAGCGAGGGCGCAAAGAGGAAGCTCCTTCTGAAAACTGAGCTCCTCTTTGCCACCTTCTTCAAATGGCTGACTCACATTTCATTTGGTTTTTGAGGAGTATTTCTGCATTTGCTTCTTTAAAAGTAAAGCCACAAAAGTAGTAAAATACTTGTATCTCATCAGTAAGATCCATATTCTGCTCAATTTGCTCTTTCAACTAGTCCCTAAAACTTAGTATTTACTGCATGCCCTATGAAATGTGTTTAAACTGTTCCCTTGGTTTTGGAGGGGTTTTTGTTCTTAACATTGCATATTTTTACAGCCACAGCTTGTGCCAGTTACTAGGCGTTCCTACTTTACTCACAAATGAGACTTTCAAATTCTTTACCAAATTGTGCAATACACATTCTTTGAGACACTGAGTTAGCATTTAAAAAAAAATTTGGCAGTGGAAAGACTGTTATAGTTGTGTGACAAAATTCAGATTGGAAGGAAATAGCTCACAAAATCATGAATTAAACATCTAATTAAAAGTGTTAAGTCTCATTTTAATTTTTTTAAAACACCAAAGACAGAAAAGCAGCTGCTTTCCTGAAGAATGTGGTATGATAGGATCCAGTCAAGTATGAACACAGAACTGATGCAGAGTGCTCAAGGAAACATATTTATGGAAAATGTGGGGTTTTGGGATCTTCAAAAACATGATTTATCACAAAGTAGATGTTTGTAAGGACTGCTTATGCAATGGGTTCTGAAATAGGAGTGGCAGAATGGTATTTTTCCTAACTTGTGGTGAACAAATATATATTTAATTATCTTCATTTTTTCAATTAGTGATGACACCCATGCATAATTTTGCACCATGCCTCTAGTTTTGGACTAAAGAGTTCATAGGGGTCTGGCATAAATTAAGTGACTACTTTGAAGATATGTGGTTGTCTCAGCTCAGAGTTGTAGCATCCTGCAAGCAGTGGTTTGAAAGTGTTGAGAAATAATTTGGCTTATTCTCCTGTTAGAATTTGAAGCAAGAAGAAAAATTATATGAAAACCCCTGTAATTTTAGAAGAATAATTTTTAAATATATTTTCTTGAAAAGAATATACAGTGTGACCTAGGGTTGTTATCTATTGTTCAGTAATGTAACTGGACAGTCTAATATTTGCTCTATGAATATAAAAATTAGAACACTAAATTGCTTGGGCCATTTCATGTGATTATGGGGAAAAAATCTCTGCTTAATTACAATTGTAATTCAAAATGTATTTTAAAATATTAAAAAGTTATCTGCACTTGCAAGACTCAATCTAACCAGAAAAAAAAAAGTGTACTTGTAACCCTCCCTGAGGGCTGTATTCTGCCAGGTTCAGAGAGATGAGCAGTGGAACTGTGTGAAATGCAGCTCTCTCCTTGTTTCAGCTCCAAACTGCAAAAAGCCAACCAGTCCACCCTGGACAGAATCCAGGTGCTTCTGCAAGTTGAAAGACTAGACTTGGATCTGCCCTCTAAAGTGGTTTTACACTGGAGCAACTGGAATGGAGCTCCTGATTTATACCAGTTGCTAAGAATTAAGAAATGGGCTGTTGAAATCAAAGAATCTTTCTTTTCAAGCCCACTCTGAGGTAGGGATGGCCCCTGTGCAGAGTTTCCTGCTGAAATAACTAGTGCTTCTAAGGCAGCAGCACCAGCAAAGGGCTGTGCAAGGCTTTGGTGAGAGTCAAAGCACACATGCAGACTTACATGGGTGCTGCTGTACTTGTGTGTGGTCTTTCTGTGCAGTAGGAAATTTCTTTTTTTATTTGAGAATGCTGTGTTTTGCTGTTTCTGTGTTGGAGAGACTAAAGAAGTTTGTCACTAAAATGCTGGGCAGGTTGTTGGCACATCTGAGGGACACAGTTTGATCTCAGTTTGGAGGAATGCATAAGCTTATTTTGCTTTTATGTGATGAGAACTTGCAAGGCTTTGCTTTTTACTTTTCGAAAATAGCTGGGGTCCGATTAACTGCACATCAATTGGTGCACAATTGCCACAGTAGTTCCATGTGAATTTCATTCTGTGTTTGCAGGTACCGAAACCCAACAGGGCAGGTTCTTGGTTTATGCCTTGCGTGTCTGAAAAGCGGTGACCAACAGAGAAACCACACAGTGGAACTGTTCTGCCCCAGTTCCTCCTCTTCCCCAAGACAGTGATGCAGCCGCCTATGGCTGAGTGTTCCCACGTGTGGCTTGGGGAATCAAGCAGAGCAATACATGAATTTCAATAAGTGTGCCCCCCTTTCAGGCACAGTCCCACGTGCCTTTCTCAATTTTTTTTTCTGGTTACGACAATTAATGTGCATGGGGTGTGTGAAGCCACGAGCAGCCAGAATATGGGGGTAATTTAGCACTGCAGACACAGCTCTCATAGACAAGCCTGTCAGACAGAGACTCAAATTCAGTTCTTCTGTTATGAAGTTCCTAGTCAGTAGTCTGCACAGGTAGAAATATGTGCATTAAAATGCATTTAACATTACTATGGGTCATTCTTTATAAATACTCTGATCAGGTCTAGGTCTGTAAAGGTTGCCTTATGGTGTAGCCAGGGAATCATCATGCATGCCTTGGAGAGAGAGGAGGGGAGGACAGTGTTCTAAGAAAAATCAATGAAATATTTAAGTAGGAAAAAGTAATTTTGTCTCTTTGATTTCATCTGGTAGCAACTGAAAATACACTTTAGAAGCCTTTAAAGTATATCTAATTTCTCTTTCGCTGTCAAAAAAGAAATTTCTCTGGCTATTCATAAATACAAGAGCAGTATGAAGTGGTTACTCATTTATTCAATATGGTATTGTACAACACTGTTCTAAAGTAAGGGGTTTTAAAGGGCTGGAAATACAAAGCATTGAAGCATAGCAATGGTAATATTAATTTGCAGAAGGCAGCTGTATATGACTGTAACAACTGAAAACAGGACAGGTGAAATGGCTTGGATAACAAGATCATTAGCTTATAAACTGAACTTTCCTCCCCCTCTCCCTCACCCCCTCAAAAGAAAAACCCAACCAAAAATCTTCAGTGAAACAGAATCTTCTGAAATTAAAAAATCAAACAATAACCAAGAGAGGGAAGGGAGAGGAGAATTGGCTAAGGCAGGGCTGGAGAAAGGAGTAACACTTATTTCTGGCAGAATGAGCATGTGCTTCTCATGTCCCCATCACCAGCAACACAAGTAAATGACTGGTAAAATGAGATTGCTGCAACAGTTCATAAAATGATGATTTCTGCGGACTGACTGTATTTGATGAAGTTGACCTATACACTTTTGTGTTCATGAAGTAAGATCACCCTGATAATCCTGCCTTTTCTCCACATGAATATACAAAGACCAATGATTAGTCACAGTTATTGAAACCACTCAGAATTTAAAAAAAACCAAACTAACAAAACAAAAAAAACCACCCCACACAAAAAAAAGCCCAACCAAAACCCCAGAATCAAATTTAGGCCAATCTGCTTTAAGTTCTCATGTGTCTGTAGCTCTGCATTTTGTCTTGGTTGTTACCCTGAGAATGCTACTCATAAATTGCATGGCATTTGTGAGCAGGGTATTAGTTTTGTTAAGAGTTGCATACCTCATCAGAATTTCATTTGTTTTATTTGAAGTCCCATTTGTAATTAAGAAGAATGGGAGCAAACTAACTAGAAACAGCATCAGTGCAGGCACTACTGTTTAAGTAACAACCAAATCTTTACAGCGCTCTCCAGGCATTTTGTATCTGTTCAAAAAAAGGTGCCACAGAAGACTAGGTACCATTTGGCCCTCTTTTCGTGTAAATTGAGTTCATCTGACGATTGTGGCTATTAATATATTTTTAATTGAGTATATGTTGACTAGGCCAGAAGAGAGAAGTTTGCAGAAATGCTACAGGCAGCCTTGTCTCCAAAGAGCATAGACCAGGAAAAGAGAAAAATTGGTGGCATAACAGTTTTGTAACATAGATACATTTTGAAGTAGAACATAAAATTCAGGGCAGGATCATAAAAGCAAAAGTTTCTACGGCATTGTCTTGCTTGGGCTGTTCCAAAGAGAGCAGTGTAAGTGCTGGCCTGGCATGGAGAGCAAAGCTGCCCAGAAGAATTTGCCAGCACTTTGTCTTTTGTCTTAGCGCTTTAGTTTGTTCCCCAGCAGTAGCACCTTGTGCTGGCCCCTGCCTTCAAGCATATAGAAATATGAATATCCTTTAAATGGAGTATGGGGGGCAAGAGCTACTTAAATTAACCCTGATCCAAAGGTGTGTGGAGTCACTGGGCCAAACCCAGCCCCAGCTCCAGCAGTGAAACACTAGCCCCACGGGACTGTGCTGCCAGAGTGCTTTGTCACAGCTGATAAACTTTAATGAGCACTGATGAGACACCTCACACACGTGGCTCATCCCCCTGGATCAGGGTTCCCTGTGCCAGTCTGGGCTCCTCTACTTTGATGTGCATTGCATGGTGCAAGTACATCTGAGGTCAGGCTTTACCCCTGTGAATAAACTTGTGAAGGATTTCTCTCTAGTCATTCTGCTTCAGGAACTATTTCAGTCTGCTCAAAGAGAGTTAAATATGTGGCATATTGAACTTTTGTATCAATATATTTAAAAATAAAATCTTGATAACCATTTGTTATCTGTGTTCTTGGTCTTATACACCATGAAGACATTACTTTTATTACTTTTTAAAGTGCCTTTTATTTTTATAACTGTACTTGACTGAGTAATTTTGGTTTTTAAACCATGAGAGTTTTATATGATTATATTTTCCACCCTACAAAAGAGAGGTTTGGTTGTCTCACACAGTATAAAATAAAATTACAGATAGGGCCACCCCAAAACATTGGTTCTTGTTATGTTTGCTTTGGATTATAGGAAAAGCAAAATTCCTGGTGAGGTGAGGAGAGGGTTGACCTTATCTCTGGGTGTAGGGGATTTCCCCTGTATCAGGTGGAGGGAGAAGATTGCTAGGTGGAAGGTGTTTGTACCACAAAAGCTGAAAGATAAGCAAGGAAGCACTCTCTCTCTACAGTGAAATAAAAATTCACCCTAATCGTTTAAAAATAAGGCTGCAAGTGTGGAAATAAAGGATAAGTGCTCATAGCAGAGTCTTAAGGTTCAAGGATGCAATTGTGACAGACATACCATAAGAGTAGGGAAAATTATAATAAGCAGGACAAAAACCCCATAGTTTTTCCTTATAAAATGCTCATTTATTCCTGAACCCTCCCACAGTAATACTGGGGACATCATACCTTGGTTTAATTTCCTAAATGGATGGACTTGCTTTCTGGATAAGAGAGTGCTAAAAAAGGCATGTTTCAAACTAGAACTGGTCCAATAACTCTTAGGAAATAAATCGACCTGTAACACAAATGAAGCCTTGGACTAAGTCTCAGCATATGTGAATAAATGTCCTCCCTCAGTGTTGGGTGACTGCCTCCAAAATTCTGCAAGTTTTGGAAGCAGTTTGGTCTAGGAAATTGGTTCTAGCTCTGTGGGAGGAGACAAGTGAGGTAAATGAGTTGGTATCATTCTTACAAGGGAAGTGTTTATCCAAAGGATAACTTCTACCTTTCACTACTGGAGAGTTGATCATGCTGGAGGAGTACTGATACAGCTACAAAGGGGGTCAGGGTGGAGTGTTCGGTTGTGTTCAACACTGAATATAGGATAAAACTGAAAATTAATGATTTGCTATGAATCGTATGGCCCAAAATCAGAATAGTGTGAAATAGTGGTACTCAGGGGATACTGAAGTGGGATTTGAAGAAAGTAGAAAACTCCAGCAATTAAATAAAACATAACTAAGTAGAAGAGTGCTGTGTTGATGTAAAGAATAACTTCTAAATTGCCACAATATTTTAAGTGAGAACAGGCCCATTAACAAAGGGGGGGAAAAACCTCCTGGTTTGTCAATTAATTCCTGAACTATGGGATTTTTAATGAGGAAAAAAAAGGGACTGAACTTGAAGACGGAATGAGGATAAGGAAGGAAAGTATTTTTATCACTGTGGAGCTGCTCTATATCTACAGCAGAAAAGTAGTTTCAATTTTATACCATTTGCTGTTTGCTGCCTGGGCAGTACTAGTTCAAATACAGTCATATCTGCGCTTCTTTGGTCTTTTATAAAGTGTTAGAATTCCAATTGATGCTTCTGATCTTAAAAAAAGTCTTGTTACTTTTTCTCAGTCAAACTCTTTGTCCTCCTGGAACTGATTTGTCCCCTCTGATTCTGTAGTGTTAGATACAAATCTCCTGTATATCATTTGTGGCCTCTAATTATCCCTGGGTTAATCTGCCTCGTAAAGGGAGGCCATCTCTGTTACCCAGCCCAGTCTGCATGGAACAGAAAATCTGTTTGTGTTGCTGGTCCCTTGGAGCACTGCAGGCAGGAGGTGCCTGAGCCCTGCAGGTGAGGGGATCTCCCACAGGACGAAGGAATTTGCAGCAGCAGCTCTTGTGCCCAATTCACCCCACTCTCTGTCCCAGGCAGATGCACACCCATGCACTGTCACCCACCGCTGGCATTTTACTACTCTGTGCCTCTATTCTGGTCCCAAATGGCAGAAGGCAACGTAAATGAGTTGTTAATTTTATCCCATGTTATGTGATTGTGCAACTAAAGAATTTCTTCACTGGAGATACCACGAGCTAAAGGTCCTTTTGAGCTCCTCCTTTGCCATGAGCTGAATTTTAACACTATGCTTGGTATTTTTTAATCTGTGCAATAACTGATGGATTGGTTCTGGATAAGGCTATGTGGGGAGAAGCCACTTGCAATTAAAAAAGCTTCAAGATGTTGCTGCAATGTAAACAAGTCACCTTGCAAAAGATTGGTTTTCTTCCCTACAATTCTAATCTGGAAAATATTACCTGGGTTTGGTTTTCATATATTTATCCATTAACTATTTTTCAATGTAATAATTTCCTAAAGTAATAAGATGGTAATGTTTGCGCAATTAACAACAGAAACATACAAAGTGACACAGCAGTACTTGTCATAATGGTTAAATACAATTTGGCATCTCTGCTGGTTCTGTGCACTCTATGATGGGTAAAGGTAGGCATGAAGTTATAAAAGCAGTAAGTTGATTTGCACTTTGTCACAAAAGCTTTTTCTTTGTGAGTGTGGCATCTTACAAGTGGAGTCATAAAAACTACACATTTTGTACTGTGAAAATGGTGACTGTGACTTTGCATTGCCACCAGTCGTGTCAGTAGCTTCCCCTCCCTAGAAGCAAAGAATTAAGCAGGTTACTTGTAAAGTCGATCAAAATTAATTAACAAATTACAAATCAATCAATAACACCCCAAAAAGTCTTGTCGTGACCTCAGTTACTTGTTTAAGCATAAACAAGCTAATCGGCTACATTTCCTGTCTAGAAATAAGATCATTGCCAATTAACTTAGGACTTAATTAACTCTCTAAGGTACTGAACTTTAGATACATCATAAACTGTCTTAATGTTATTATTAGTTATTGCAATGACTCGAGTACATTCTTGATTTATTATTATTGTTATATAATGATTACATTTACACTTATGATGCTATTAAAAAAACCCAAAGCCTTCAATATTACATTAAAGTTACTGCCACATAAAGGACAGAGGCATTAAATAAAAGTGGAATTAAGCAGGATGCCATAAGTTTACATTGGAAACCCACCAGTCCAGCTTCTGTTCTTTGCTGGGAGGCACCAGCATAAGAGATTATACATTTAAAGGTATCAATTTTCCTTTGCCCAGCTAAAATTACTCTTTATTTCTGGTCATGAGCTATTGGATTTGCCATCCCTGTGGTAGCTGGGAGAAGTCACAGTATTAGCACCAATCTGATCCTTACCTTCTTTTGAAGATCCTTCCTGCTTGTCTCTTTTATAACAAAACTTGGGACAATCTTAATTTTTTTTTTTCTTCTGTCATGATATCCCAGCAATTTCTTTTTTTCCCTGACATCTCAGTGACCCGGTTTCCTTCTTTTGCTTCTCTTTCTGTCTTAATAACTTCAAGCTGCTTGTTTTCCAAGGCTGAGAAGAATTTGTTCCCTGTTTGCCAAGAATAAACAGTCCAGCAGAACAAGTGATGTGTCTGCTGAACAGAAGAGAGAAAAAGTCGGATCAGCAGAGACATTTAAATCTGTTCCTTTGCTCAAAGTGGATGTTAACGTTAGTTTGGCAGCATATGATAAATGTCTCCAGAACATGGAGTATCTGGAAATAAACCTACACTGGAAGTGATATGCAAGTGTCACTATTGCCTTGCAGGCTGGCAATAACACCACCAGCATGCATCCTTGGTAAATGGGCATTTTGTCTTCTTTACGACCCTAAAAAAGTCACCACGAAAATATTCCAGTCTTTTATTTCAGAAATACTGTCACCTTGTCTGTAAGTCAAATCCTTTTTTGGTGCCTTTATTCACTCTTTACACCAGAACAGTACAATCTAGTCTTCACCTGTGGCTTTGCCACAGTTTTAGCTGGCATCTAGGCTTTGGCCTCTTTACCATTTTATGACTAAGATGGACAAAAGAGGCTAGGAAAGCCAGTGTACCTTTTGATACTGATTATATTTACACCAAGAGTCGGCTAAAAGAAATATTTTGTTTTATGAAAGAATCATTTCAGCTTTAAGAAAAGCTCACATCTCCCATCTGTATTTCTTTGTGGGTTTGGGTTGGTTTGGGTTTTTTTTTTTTGTTTTGTTTGCTGTGTCCAAACTTAGGAAGTAAAACAATCTGGTATTTGCTTCAAATCCGGCAACCTAGACATAGGGGGATTTAGGATTTGAAGGACTTGTTTTGAGAGAGGAACAGGCTCACAGAGAACCGTTTGATAGGCTTGACCCCACTGCTTTACAGTGTCTGAGGATCAGGAGCTTCCTTGTCCAACACACTCCTGGGGTACCTGTTTTGTGACTGACAGTGACACAGGCATATCCATGGCAATGTTGCCACAGGTGAACTGAAGCCTCTGCATTGCCCATCCCCTGGTCCTAGGCTGGAGCTACACCTAAGATCTAGAACTCCACAGCATTCCAGACAGTGCTATATATATTAAATACTTCATGCACACATTTTCCTTTAATTCATGTCTAGATTGGTCATGTAATATTTTATCTGGACCTAAGAATAGGCTCCTTACAATAAAGAGGGTGTCTACCCAGGGAAGAGGATTTGGCACAATCTGCCAAATATAACAGGTGAGCTATTGTTTCTAAAAAGACTAAAGCAATCCAAAATGAGGTATTTGTGTCCTAGAATAGAAATATCCACCCTGGGAGTATCCTTTCTGGAAGTTAGCCTGGAATAATGCTCTGAGGGCTCACCCCTTTCTGTTGTCTCATGGATTCTTTCTTCAAAATGTGAAGCAGTCAACACAAACCTAGCACTACACATAGATATGTTCTTGATTATATTAGCATGCAGTCTCTTCTCAGTTTCTCTTGGACTCACTACTGAACACTGTTTCACAAAGCTCCTGGTGTTACCCAAATTCACTTATTGAGTATGTTTTCCACAGAGGCCATAGTGTTATTTCTTTGTAGGAAAAGAGCAGGGAGTGAAGAACGTATTTTCCTTTTCAGATGTAGTTCTAAGTGCCAAAGATAAATGGCTAATTAGAGTAATATTATTGTGGGACAAATGGATCACTTCTCACATGCATGTCTGCCTTGGTTTGTAGGTATGGGCTTGTTAGCAGAAACAGGGCTGGGAGAAGACTAAGAACTGGTGGTGCTCATGCAGAACACGTTCTTTAGTACTATGACTCTTCTAGGTCCTTTGCCCCTTCTTCATCTAACTCTGAGGTAACTGTGTCCATTGCTAATGTCCAGGATCCTGTCAGCCTCTGTTCTCATTCTCTGTGGTTCAGCTGCTGCTTTGCCTCTCCTTGGCCCCAACACTGGGCTGAGCAGGGAAGCAGCTTCTGGACTGGTTTGTCCATGGTTCTTGATGTCCAGGGAGAAAATGATGATGTTACTGCTATTGCTGGGTAGTGCAGAAGTATTAATATCTTTACAGGCATGAAAGTACTGAGTTATGCCCAGGCATTTGCTGATGATGTATTTGTTCACAGACATGCAAAGAGCCTGTTCAGAGATGGAACAGGCTGCATCTACTCTGCCTCCCTTTCCTGTGATTTAAAGGACACTCCTAATCATGACTTTATTATGCCTGCCACACACTGCTTATATGTCTGAAAGGAGCTTGGCTGAGAGTACTGACATTTCTTAATGATATTTTGATCATTTTTCTGTAAATTATACTATTAGGAAACATGCCATGAGGAATAGAGGAGAAGGAATGGAGAATTTTAGTTTCAGCCAAACTTAGATGGGTAAACTTAGCCACAGCCCTGGGTGCTCAAGGTTCTTCTAAGATGCGCTGAAGATATTAGGGGCCACGTTTGAAACTTCTACTGAATTTAAATAAACTTTGGGTTAGACCCTTGGATACTTAACAATTTTTTTTTAATATAGACTGTCACCATACTACTTTTGTAGTCTTCAGCTCACCATGTTCTCATAGCCTCACGAGCAGAATAATCTCACCACTGCTGCAGCTCAGGAGCGATTATTGTGTTGGGTACAGCAGCACAGAGTTTGGAGATTAACCTCCCCACACCGAGTGAGGAGGGAGGCAGCCTCTGATGGGAGGTCAGGCTGGTGGCAATTAATGGCCTTTTCATCATATTCAAGTGCTTTGGTCTATTCTGGTAGCTGGTGGCTTAGGCAGGAAAGATTAAATTTCTGGGAGATAAAATACAAGGGAGGGAGAAGAAAAGGGGAGGAAAAATATGAAATGTGTGACACATTGCAATGATGTAGTTATCTTGGCAGTTCATGAATGACACAGCAAATCCCAGACACCACAGTGTTGATTCTGTGGGCTGTGATACAGACTCCTCATGTTCAGCCTACCCAGATCAGAGGATCTATCATCAGTAATTGTCACAGACAAGCCAAATCTGTTAAAAACAGTCTAACATCAATGCAAGGTAGGATTGGAGCTTGCAGCAGTTTTGGAAGGTTTGTTTTATTTGTATTTTGGTCCATGATGTGTGAAACTGCATGGACCTGAATCTGGGGATCTGTTCAGATTCACCTCTCCTACCCAGTGGTATTTAATCATGGTGCAAAGGGACTTCTCTCTATAAGGGAGAGAAATCTCCACTGACAGAAACAGCTTTGCAAGTTGGAAGGAAACAACTATAAGAGGGTCCTTTATCAATAACACATACTGGATGTTTGCAAAACCACAACCCTATCTGAAATAAGTCAAGATAATCTTTCAAAACCTCCTTCAGCATTCACCCTGAGACTGGGATTTTATTGTTAACCTAATAAAATGGTCTTTTGTTTTCATGACATGATTTACAGGGAAAACTGCACAACCTCACTGGGTTTTTGGTTGCAGCCTGCATGGCCAAGTCCTCATTGCTTCCAGCTCTTGGGAAGCAGGCACAGCCTGATCAAACATACTAGCCCATACTGCAGCTCCACTTCTGATTACATTGTGGGTCAGCACTTAGAATAGGAGATAGTTTGTTTTACCTGGTGTGTTCCTAAATGAAGCAGGAAAAATTTAATTCTTGACATTTAAGTTCTACTTCCAGATGCTTTTAGAGAACTATCTAGCCCAGACAATGTTATCAAAGTCATGTCCACTTAATGGCATTTAATTTAGCCACTTTCTTCCCTCCATAAGAAAATACTAAAGCTCTCCATTTCTCCCATAAGCATGTTTTTGCAGAGTTCAATTCCAAACTATAAACCACAAAAAGCTACAGCCAACTGCAAATCTAAGGAGCAGCTGGGAAATACAAAATAACTTCTAAATTTCCTGAGGGATAACATAAGCAGGGATATCACACCTGCAATTGTTCTGTCCCAAGTCAATGTACATATTGCCATTTGCAAGTAGTAGTTCAGCCCTTCTGATTCAAAATTCTTTAGTCAAGCAGACCACACATGCATAAATTGAGGTTACAGGAAACAAATATTGCCTCTCCATTTTTGCCCCTCTAAAATCTTCAAATATTTCAGATACATTTAAAATGGAGCTTAGCAGAATTCATACCATTATTGGTGACTAGAGCCAAGCAATCAATCTTAGAATCATCCCTGGAGTGCACATGGAGTGCATTTCCTTGCACATGGGTGCTTTCAGAAAGCAAGTAAATTACCTGTTTAGTGAGATTAAAGTGAGTTGATGTACTAACCTGCAAACTATAATTTAAGGAGTCAAAAGCCTTTCTCTCCCCACCCCCTTCCACAGAAATTAACAACTCCAGTAGCATAATGATTTTTTGTACTGCTGCTCTCTCTCCAGTAAAATATACTTTATTACTATTTGGAGGCTTTATCCCTTTATGACAACCAGTATCAAGAGTAATATTACGCCAATAACTTGGTTTGCTAAGTATTAATACAAGGGAAATTATGCTAAGAGCACTGTGTGAGTTTAATTGCAATTCACACTTTAATATTTTGATGCAGCTGTAAAAATGTAGAATGAGAAACATTACAATTCTATTAGATACTAATAAATTGTGTTGTGGAGGAGGATATGAGCTGTACTTGCCATAATGAAGCACATTCTACTTCCCATCTCTGTTTTGATACTGCATGTGCATGATTTCATAGAAAGGTTCAGCAAAGGTTCTACAGAACAAGTTAGAAATGAATGCAGGGTTGTATATTTTTATATCAAATAATCTGAAACAAAGTGAAAATAATGTAAATCATCTTGCTTATGAAGTGTTTATGTCACGCACTTCATTTTCTTTATGTAGAATGTGAGATTGTTTAGAATGAATCCTATTAGTTTTATTTTTTTTCTTCTTTTCTAGGCTTAAGATTTCCAGGTTTAGATGCATTAAATAAAATGGCATTCTGTGAAATATTCAGAGATTCATCCCCTTCCATTTTTTCCTAATAGAAATGACATTTTTAAACTGCTGTGCTTTTCTCTGCTCCTTCTATTTATAGATGTGAGATGCACTGTGGTAGCAATGCTTCCATGTAGCTGAATCATAGATTTGTTTAGGTTGAAAAAGACCTTTGGGATCATTGAGTCCGAATGTTACCCAAACACTGCCAAGCCCACCACTAAACTATGTCCCCAAGGGGGGGATCTACACATCTTGTAAATACCACCAGTGATGCCACCACTTCCCTGGGCAGGCTGTTCAAGGCTTGACAGCCCTTTCAGTGAAGAAATCTTTCCTAATATCCAATCTAACATCTCTCCTGGCACAACCTGAGGCTCTTTCTCCTTGCCCTATTGCTTGATCTGATGTTCGGACTGAAATACGTAGAACTTTGTGATTTCAGGCAAATCACTCAAGCTCTTCTTAGCTTTTGTTTCAGTAGCTAGGAGTTAGAAATAAAAGTCACCATCCACAGGATACATTTCTGATTATATAAGGGCATTACTTGTATCCATTTTCCTCCTAGATTACTCTATTTTCAGAGAAGTGTGTGTATTGGTGGGAAAGACCCCACTTCCAGTTACACACAGGGAACACAGTCCACAGTAGTAACACCTTCCTTAATTTATCAGTCACAAGGACAAGATAGCCACAAGTTATTTTGGTGCCAGCACTTTGGGACTCCTGACAGCAATCCCAGACTTCATGGAAATCTAAAGACCCAGCTCATATCCCCACAGAGGAGAGCAGAGCACCACTTGAACAGATCTGCTGACCAGCTACATGCAGCTGATATTAAATAGTGGTTTACTCTGAGTTTTTCTTTGAATGTATGTGAATCGTGTGCAGGCAGGGGATGATGCAAGAGTGTGGGCTAATTTGTTCTCCTTTATGAAGTACATATTCAGAGTGAAACCAGGGCTGGTCATAGCCACGTGTACCTTTTCTTATCAGGTTTGACTTTCAAAGGGCAGTGTAGTTTTCCACTGGCTTCAGTGCATTTTTTTTTTTTTTTCAGGAGGTGAGAACAATTTAAACACATTTGTACACCACATTGTCAGCCTGAGTATTCTTATTTGCAAGTTACATCCTTTAACATCGCCTGGCTTGCAACACCTTGCCTTTTCCTCTTCAAATTCTCCTGCCTCTCCTGATCTGGGTATTTTGTTGCACCTGGTTCTCTGCCTTCTGCCTGCACTCTCAGGCTGAGCACAGCTGACTGCACATTTCTCTCATTCTCAAATCCAAACCCATCCATGTGTCTTGAATGAGCAACTTACACAGGGATCTTCTCAATTAAAATGTTCACAGAGTCATTAAACTAACTGATGGTAGAAACTTCAGTAGAAATGATGCTGTAATGAGACAAGCTTTCATCATCTTGCTGAGGAAAACATATTTCACTTGATTCAGATAAATTATATGCCCCCACATATTATGATCAATATTTTAGCAAGAGTTAGCATTTAACTATGTCATTTTGGAGTAATGAATAATCATGTCGAGTATGTGAAAAATGAGTAATGACAGATATCACTGGACTGGTACGTTTCCTGCTTCTCAGAATGATGTTTAAATTTTTACAAAAATGTTGTATAAAGGATTCAATGACTTCAACTTGTTCCTTCTAATGGGTATCTATCATTTAACACTGTGACTGCTCTTGAAGTACAGGTTAGCATAACTAATTTTAAAATATGTTCAAATAAGTCTATATTGTGACAGAGGAAAATGGAACCCAGTTGTCAGGAAACGTATGTAATAAAACTGGATTTCAGAAATTGAAGACCTCGAAATGATTCTCTTCTTGCATAGTAGCAGTAGTACCCAGTAGTATTTGGCTTTGCTACTATAAGAAATGTGAAAGGTATAAAGTACTTTTATCAGGAAAAATATCTAAAATAAATAAAGATTTTTAAATAACGTGTAGAAAACTACAGCAGCTGTCCTGACCCAAGTATGTTTTAATTTGTTTAGTTACTTGTGTCTGCTTACTGTATTGTGTCTCTTTTTTGTATACCGTTCCCAAAGGCTCCTGCACTGATTTTTAAAACTTTTATGCTTGAAACTACATTCTTGAAACTACATTCACAAACCAGGACCAAAGGAACTGTTTTGATTTTCTTCTAAAAATGCCAGTGCAGTTTCAAGCACCTACTTAAGAAAATCTTTGCCTCTTGTAAGGGCTGTTGAATGAACCATCAGCAAATGTGTACAGGTCTTAGAAAGATCAGGAAGCATTTGTCACTGTAATCCAAAAAGAAACCTCTCTATGCACAGGATACTAATTTTTTCCTCAGTCAAATAATCAGTCTCTTGATTACACTAGTCTGTGGTTGACTTTTTTTCCCTCCCAACAATGATCTGTTACGCAGTTTTAAGGTTGCAATTGGGGTGATAGATACTGTTCTATATTTTTAATACCCTAATGCTATAGTTGGCAGTTCTGCTCTTGATTGACTTTTTTTTTTAATGATGTCTACCAGGAGCCTGAAACTAATTCGCACGTATGACCATTGACATGGTGACTTGCTCTTGTAACTGGGTGTAGTGGTGCAATATTGTTCTTCTACCTTTTAAAAAACACATAAATATGGTATACTCATGAATACTATGTTTCAGTTGCATTAAAGATATACATCATTGGCCTCAATTTTTATTTCTGGGTCTTTAAAACTCAAACAGAGTGAACAAGCAACATAAAGGTCTGTGATCACTTAGGTCAATTCTTCTATCAGCTGCTCTGTGGTGGTTTGCACTGTTACCTGTAACAGGCTCTGTTTAGTTTTAGTCACCTGTAATGTAAGGAGAGTCATCTATTCCTAACAGGGTGGACAATAGGCTTTTAAGGTGTTGCCTCAGTGTAGCTGGCTGTAAGGTTTCCTTTCAATATTTAGCTATTTTAGCATAGTTCGGATAACTTCCTAATGTTTCCATAATTTCATGGAAGAATAACGTCAAGGAGATCAGCTATAATCTTGTCATTATATTTACATAAATACTATTCTGCTTTTAAACTCCTTGCCAAGTGTGGCTTTTTCACTCAAAGTGAAATTCTCCCTTTGTCAATATCAGTGTTTTCCTTAGGGATGAAACAGCTAATAATCTATACTATATAATAGGAAAATTCACATTAATACTATCACAAGGATGATGATTACTGACTCTTACAGCACCAGTTTTCCACACTGACAGAATGACATTCTAAAATGCATTTTCCTAAATTAGGTCATTTAAATCAGTTCAATATGTAAGTCACGGTAGCAAATTTTTCACTTGGCAGCTCTTCATTATGTAGCTTGGATTAATTCTGATTTAAGAATTCTGTTTGGTTATTCACTTTTTTCCTCAAAACTTAATTTTCAATAAATGTGGTGACATCACAAAATGGCAAAACATCATTTGGTGCCACCCCCCTCTTCTATGAAATTATCTTCGTGGAGATAATTTCATGAGGCACAGTCACTGTAAGCAGCAGAATCACAAGTGAACAAGGTAAGTGATTAGGCAGTAATTTTTTCATCAGGAATGAGAGAAAAAAAAAAAAGGCCAAGTGGGAGTGGAATTGCACCCCAGGCCCAATGAAGGGAGTAAATGGAAGTTATACTACTCACTTTTGGAAATAGATTTTAAGAGCATAAGTCATTTAACCACTTTTAAAGACTTTACTCTGGGGTGCCTCAGTGCTAGAGCTGTGCAAACACATGGTAAAAGACAGTCCATGCCCCAGTGAGCTTAATGGCCTTCTTGGTTTCCCCCCGGCAATGCCATTATGCTCCAGCCCTCTTCTCTTGTGCAGGATGAAGGCCTTGCCTCCTCCTCCTAATTATTTTAGCAGACCTCTGGTTAGAGCATGGAACGAACCCTCCAGACTCTGCCGTCAGCACTACAATCCTTTCAAAGCTCACCTGGCAGGTTTCCCAGAAAAGCAAGACACGGTCGTTTAAGCTGGTTGCCAGGAAAAAGACTGAATAATACTCATTCTAGCTATTTGTTTGGGATACTGGTTCTCACTTTATGAAATAAATATGCCAGACATTCATCTCTTGAATGAAAAGAAATTGCTGCAATGGTTTTACACTGTTCTCAGCAGAACCTTTTCAAGATCTGTCAAAGGCCTTTGACAGACCATCTCAGATGCTCCAATCCTGATGCTATTTCTGTATTGAGTACCAGTTTCACCAGGTCCTCCAGGGCTCACAAGGAGTGCAAATGGGGAGTTCTCTGCTCTTGTCTTCTAAGTGGGCCTGAATGTCTTCTTTAATCAGAACTGGGTTTTGTTTCTTGTAAGAAGTTGGGAGGGTATGAACACCCAAACCCACTGCTGATCATGCAGTGTCTGAGTTTGTCAAATGGGTATGTGGGCAGACAGCCTAAAAGTGTATTCTATACCATAACATTTGTCACATCATAGCAAACTAGGACGTAATATGTCTATAGGATCTATCCATTAATGGCCAAAGTATTTGGAGGACTGGCTGTGTCTGCCCATAGAAAGCTGACACTTCTGTTTTTCTTGCAACTGACCCAAGTCTATTGTCTCCCCCCTGCCCCCCAATGCACCTGTAAAATGCTCCCAAAACACTGTGAAATTGATCAAATTTGTGAACAAAACCAGCAGGTATGTATCTGTGAAAACACAAGGATCCTGCAATTAATTTGACATAATTTATGAATGCTTTTTTACTAGAACCAAAACATTTAGTAAGTACTTACCTAACTCTTCTTGGGGGAAAGTCTTTTCTCACAAGTTTCAGTTTTGTCTGACCTCTTCACTGTACACATGGACTATTTTATATATGTGGATAGTATTTGCCCTTTTTAGTGCTTTGTATTTATCATCAAATTCATTTGTTTGGTATTAAACATCTAGACAAATACCCAAGCTGTTGTTTGAATTATGTTTGTCCCTCACTGTTAATCCCAAACAGCTACGGGATCTGCTCTGAACATGTTTGCTAGAGATAACATGTTCTAATGTTAGTAGAAGACAAGAAAGTCTTATTTCCCTAATATAGGGTGACAAAACTGAGATTGAAAGGGATGAACATAACAGTGTGATCTTATCAGAATAACAGAAGAAAGGGGGGAAAGAGAAAGGAAACAAGAGATCAGCTTTTGTTGTCTGATATTCCACCTCTGTGCTAATGCTATGTTCCATATATTATTCTTTTTGTTTCCTTCATAAAAACGAAGCTTTGCCTAGTGTTATGTTTCTGTAAAGTGCATTAGAGAATATCATCATAAAAATCACTGAAGACAAGACAGTACTTCAGCAGCTTATATATAGACATCATTGCTCTAAAGTGCTTCTGCCTTTTGAAAGCAACATGGCAGAAAGCAGGAAACTTGATGTGAAAAGCCTTTTTACCATGCTTTTGCACTTCAATTCTCTGGCTGCGTTTGTGTTTCAAAGTTGGTTTGGTAGTTTTGTTTTACACTGTGTGTTACCTTTAGTTCCACTCATAAGGATCATGTGGTCATGCAATTGGTTAAAAAGCTACTACAGGGATTGTTTCTGTGTGCCAGGTTAGGAGATGGTGAGGGCCATGCTAAAGCTCTAAGTAATTGGTTTGGTTAAAGGGAAGGACTGCAACACATGGTCAACTCTTCAACTACTCCCTATGACCCATCGTTCACTATCAGTTGGTAAGCATTAAATAAAGTTTTGTTCCTTAAATCTTAGAAGAAGATAGCTGCTTTAAATTCTTCAGAACAAAGCATTGCTCATGAATTTCAAAACAAGAAAAAAAGAAATGAAAAGGGTGGGGGATGGATGGCTGAGAAAGATCAAACTGTGATGATTCTAATTAATTAATGAAATGTCTACTTGAAAGTCAAGGTGGTTTTGATATTTTTTTTTTTTTATCATAAAGCCTCTGTACTTTTGGCCAGCAGTGGCCTCCAAATTCCAGGTTCTGTGATTCTCTCTTTTGCTTTTCACAGTGATTTGCATCTGCTTTTCAGTAGATCTTTTTGGTTACTTGTTTCTGAAATTACTTTATTGTAGCTTTTGACTACAGTCCCTGTCTTGACTAGTTTTGAAAGTTTAGACTATCCTGACTATTTTAGGAGCTGCCTGGCTAATGTGACAGTAATAAATAGGAATCTCATTATTGTTGCCTTTTTCCCTCTTCATTTTTTCGATGGTGGCAAAACATCAAGTGGAGCTGTGCCTTGGCCAGGTAGGGTCACAGTGCCATGGTCCAAGCACCACAATGCTTCTAGCAGGACTGCTGAGTTATCAGTGTGCATCTCCTGAAAGCATTAGTTTGCAACCTGTATCAGGGAGGACTTTCTCACCACCTGAACGGCATTCCTGGGGCTTTTGGTGACACGTGGTCAAGAAATGGAGAGGTACCAATAGAGGGAATTGAAAACCGCTATGGCCAATTCACATCCAATCATTGTGGGACCTTAAAATATCCACTGTGAGCCTTATAGAGTTAGAGTGTGGTGAAACTCAGTGTGTCCTGGCAGGCAGCTCTGGACACATCCTAACATATGTAAAAGCTTGCCATTGTGAACTCCACTATAACAAAAATGCCAAAATGCCACGTTTCCCAATGAAGTCTGGAGAAACTTACTGAAGGAATGATTATTCAGCAGGACATGAAAACATTCCCCTTTCTTACAGTAAGAATACTTTATCAGTATATTTCTAGAAGTTATTATTGGCTTAAATTAATCTTGTTTCATAAAATAGGAGTAGCAACTCTAATAAGAATAGTTCTGCACAGTTAAATCACTCAGGCAGTACGGAGTTGATAATTACAATTAAGTTGGCAGGAAAATAAAGATTGCCTATACATACACACTTGAAATTGAGTAACAACATGCTTTCAGTAACTAAAATCCTTATGTACTTCCAAAGACAAAATTTAGCCATAGAGGCAGAACATGATGGGTTCCTACTTTATATCTGCACATTGCAATGATGATTTTTTTGTGATATAGCCGCTTTAGGATACATAAGATTTATGCCAACTCCTGCCTGTTCTCACAGAGTGGAGCTAAATGTTCTTGTGCCTACCTTCAAACAGATGCTAATGTTAACTTAATTTCCAATGTATTAATGTAATCTGTGTGCTTTATCTAAGGTGTAAGTTTGTTCTCTATACATGTTTAGTGCTGTATGAATGAGGCACAGAAAGAAAAATCAATCATTGCTTCACAGAGAAATATGAACTCTGTTAGTTTCATTTTTCACACTGTGAAAATGACTTGACCTTCCTTTCCTCAGAAATCCAAATATCTCCAATCTGTATTCATAGCTGGGCACAAATTTTCCATTAACATTTTCTGGCTAGAAAACTGTGATTTCATTATTCTTGTTTTGGGGGAAAATAAGGTTTTCTTTGGATCAAACGGAGTGTCCTCAGCAGAAAAGGTTTCCGTGCTGTCTCACAAGGGGTGCAATTCACTTAACTTTTGCCTCTGAGGCTGTGGACTGCCGGCCTCAGCCTGTCTCACCTGACCCACCATGGACAGTCTCATCTCTCCTCTTTTAGGAGCAGGGACATTGGGGCAGGTGGTGGCAGCTGCAGCCCAGCCTTTGGAGCACTATACAGGCCCTTGTTACTAGCTGACATTTTCCTCATTGCCTTTGTATGTTCTTTTGCATACAGAGTACAAATGTACTTTGGTAATGAGATTATCGAGCGATGTAGGTAGGTTTGAAAGAGAAAGGATGAGGCTGGGATGCCCCTTCCCTGCTTCAAACCCTCTTCCCCACTGTTTGCTGCTGAACCTGCTGAAGCAAGTGGGAAGTCTGACTTTTGGTGCAACCTCAGCAGCTCCGATAGCTGCACAGTGTTGTGAGTCCACCCATGCCTCGGCCGCAGCAGCCACCAGAGGGGTCTAGGCATTTGTGCCTTCATCAGAGGGACACTCCAGCAGGACTCCTCCTTCTCCTCAGACCCTAAATGGGGACAACCGCCCAAGCCACCCACGAGGAGCAGCTCGCCGGGAAGCCGGCTCTGGGCTTGTCGAGCAGGCCGGGCAGGGCCAGGCCGGTGGAATGGCAGCAGGTCTCCTGCCTGCAGCCTCGTCGGCAAAACCCGAGCCTGGCCCGTGCTGAGCCAGCATTCCCCTTTGTAGTACGCTGCGGGGCCGGGCCGCAGTGCACAGGGCCAGGAGGCCTTGCTGATCTTATTATCCCCGTTCTGAGCTGTTGCAGGTGCTGGGAACCGCAGTTGTATTTTCCACTATAACTGTAAAAGAGGTCACGCCGAGGGCAGCTGAATTTTCTATTCCTGGCAGTTCGGGTAAATGAACCCTTTGCTGTGTGGCGCCGCAGCTGGGGCAGCCTCACGCTCGTGCTTGCCCCTGAGCTGGGGCCTTGTAGGGGGTGCTGGATCCCTGTGCCAGCCGGCGGGCACCGAGGGAATGGTTACACCCCGACAGGTCCCCGCAGCCCTTCGCTCCTGTGGGCCAGGTCTCGGTGAGCAGGGCCAGCTCGAGCTCCACTGCTGTGTGTCCAGGTCATGTGTAGCCAAGCGTGGCCCTGGCAGCAGTGCTGCTGTGTCCCTGGGCAGAGGGCTCAGGAAAGCACTGTCCCTCCACCCCTATGGCAACAGATGTGTGTCCGGCACAGGGCTCCAGTGGAGCGTGGGCTGGGTGTCCACAGTGGTGGTATTCAGGTGCATCCTTGGGGGTTTGAAACCAACTGCAAAAAGCTATTTGAAACTGACTGTAAAAAGCTGCTTCATTCACAAACTTTGTCACACAGCTGAGGGCACAGAGTGCTTGGGGAGCTCCAGGTACCAAACATGCAACTCCTTGAGGAGATGGATTTCCTCTGCTATTGCACTTCATGGGGACAGCAAATTTGCTTGGTGATGAAGGACCTCCCACCCCTTTGCTGGAATGATTTCTGAAAGCCTTTTAAAGGTCTATTTTGTGCATCTTTTGCTAGTTTCTGAAGAATTGAAAAGGGTTTGCTTTAAGAAAGTGAAGCTGCTTATACCTGGGAAGTGATTTTTCTTTCTGCTGGGTAAGAGCCCTTGGGCTGTTGCAGACTGCTTTGGTGCAGGGGTGACTGGCTGGCAGCCAAAAGACCCTCTGAGAAAACAGGAAGCAGGACTGCCACCTTCTGCAAGTCCCAGTGCTTTTAGTACGTTGTTTGAGTTTAATGGTTAAAGGTCAAGGTACTGAAAATAGGCAAGATATTGAGCTAAAGTGATTAGATGACCAACTAGGCTTTTACTTTTGTTAATAGTAAGTGTTTGTTAAAAACCCCTCTCTGTACCTGTATCTGGAGAAACACTGTGAAAATGTGACTCCACCTCCCATGTTGGTCTATTGGTACTGGCCACAAATTATGATTTTGAATGGCGCCTTTAAAACCAACAATGATGCTAAAATAAGAAACAGAGAAGAGAGGGGCCCAACTCATGATGCTTTAAAGCTTGAGGGCCAGAGTAGTGTGTTTGAGTCAGTGGTGAAAACAGAGAGGCAAGAAAGGAAATGCTGTGTGCACCTGCGTGCCCTAGCAGGGAGAGGAGCGGTGCTTTGGGGTTTGCTGGGTGTGAGCGTGGACTGTGAGCCGCACAGCCTTGCCTGAGCTCCCTCCCTTTGGAGGCCCACACGACACATGACGCAAATAGGAATCTTGCAGTGAAGCCCAAATCAAGATGAAGTCTGTCATGTTTGACTTCCACTGATAACAGTGCCACAGCTTTTCCTCAGCAATGTTTTTAACCCAACAGCACTTACGAAACAATTGAGTACTCCTTAGGAAAGCAAAAAATTGTGGAGTACATTAGCTGCTCTGCTAGTGATGTAATTTATAATCTTAGATTTGTTTCTTAATTCTCAGGAAGCCCATAAAGCTGTTTTTGCTAGACGATTCATTGGAGCCTTGTCTTTAGTGGCAAAGCTGGCTGCTGGGACCAGCTGCATGAGTCTCCTGGGGCTGGACACGGCTGAGGAGATGGGACCCCACCAAAGTAAGGGTCATTTCAAACTTCATCAGGTCCTCAAGACTTGCTGGCGTGCAGGGAAGTTCAGGCTGTGACTGGTTCTGTGGAAAACTGGAGTAAAAATGAAGATGGCTTTGGTCTTGTCTTTGCAATAGCAATGAATGCACTTGTTTGCTCAGTGGGAATATGTATTTGGGATTTTATAAATATAAAATGGATGTGAAAAATCATAAGATATTGGTTACTGTTTAGAAGGCAGTTTGGATATGAAAGTGTGAATCTGGGCAGAGAATAATAATTTCATTTAGGAGATGGAGGGAGCAGTGGGCCCCTTTCTACTTCTGGGTATGGGGCAGCTTGTGACTTGGGCTTTGCTTTTCCCTGGGATTGATGGGGGAGTGGGGAGGGCTCTGCAGGGGCTCTGGGATGCCCCTGTACTCACTGATGCCTGCAAGTCAGCTGTGCCACTACCCATCATTCTTTAAGCAGGTGGGCAGCAGGAAGGGTCATCATCCCAGCGGGACAGCAGGGTGTGCTCCCCTGGATCCAGACCTCAGGAGGCTCGGGAGGGCCTTTTTTATCCAGCCCTCCCTGGTTGCCCGGGCCTGACTCTGCTCTGACCTTTCCCTGCCATCCTGGATCTCCCAGCGCAAGCTGACCCGGAGCTCTGGCCGTGCCAAGTCCGTGCAGGCAGGTTTGTCCACACGCAGGAGCTGGCTCTGGCAATTAAATTATAGGATTATAGGTTCTTGGGATTATTTTTCATTTATTTTTTTTAACTCGCTCCCCTATTCCCCCATCTCTTTCCCCCTCTCCGACCCCAGCCAGGCCTCTCCAGGTCTCTCGCAGGCGCGAAGCCGCGCCGCTCCGCGCGTCCCCGCTGTTCCTCCTTCCAGCTAAACTTCCCCGCGCTCCCGGCGGGAGCTCGCGGCTCCGCCGGATCCCGGCGGTGCTGCCGCGGCGGCTCCATGCCGCGGCTTCGGGCCGCCCCGGCTCCTCCCCTCGCGGTGTGCGAGGCAGCCTGCCCGCCCGTCTGTGTGTGTGTGCGCCGGGCCGCCGCCGCCGCCGTGCTGCCTCTCCCAGCCGGGCACAGCCGCGCCGCGCTGCTGGCGGCGGCGGCGGCGCTCCGCC